>NC_069502.1:800545807-800845807 GCF_027579735.1 Bombina bombina | reverse complement strand
GCATAACAGAGGCTATATAAGTAACAATAGCAGTTGTACTGTTTGCAAACTGTAAACAATTTAAACTCTTTTGGAACAAACAAGCAATTAAAGGGACATACCATACCAAGTCTAACCCTGCTCCACAGATTCTAGAACTGCATTAGTAGAAAGCAAGAACTGTCCTACAGTGAGAATCACTTTTGTCAAATTTAGGGAGCAATTATAAATTATCCCAGGAGCACTTTATGTTGGGAAGAGAAATACAGCACGAGTGGGATATGACTCAGTGTTCAATCAACTGTTCAGACATGAAAACAAAATCTGCAATGTGTTGGTGGCTATGGCTAATGTAATTTATGACATAAGTTCAATAAGTGATAATAATTATGAGTCTTTATAAACATTTATAATACAATTTTCGTTTGAAGTATGTAGGGATTATTGTAGGTCAATTTTATATAAATATATATATATATATAAATCATGGGCAGTAATCGTGATGCATCGCAGAATTGAATCGAATCGTTGAGAGGATAATCGTAATCGAATCGTGAGACCAGTGAAGATGCACACCCCTACTGCTGAGGCCGCTTTTGGGTGAAAGGTTCTTCAAGCAGTGGTGCCTTCCATTTAGGTTCCCTGTCTTGTCCCTCCCTTATCATCTGTGTACTCTAGCTTGGGTATTGAATCCCAGTAGTAATTAAATGATCCGTGGACTCATCGTGTCATTACAAAGAAAACAAAATTCATGCTTACCTCATAAATTTATTTATTTATTGACATGATGAGTCCAAGGGCCGCTCTGTATTTTAGACAGGGTATGAGTACGTTAAACTTCAGACACCTCTGCACCTTGTTACTTCCTTTCTCTCCTTGACTTTGGTTGAATGACTGGAGTGGGAGGGAAGGGAGGTGATATTTAACAGCTTTGCTGTGGTGCTCTTTGCCGCCTCCTGCTGGGCAGGAGTGATATATCCTAGTAGTAATTAAATGATCCGTGGACTCATCGTATCAAGAAAGAAAGAAATTGATCAGGTAAGCATACATTTTTTTTTTTTATTACATTTTCAGACACCATCCATGTTCCTAGAGGTCCTATCATTGTGCTATTCAGCAGATATCACCTCTGCACTATTTATTTCACTCCTCTACATGAAAAACTGACCTCACACTCACATTTGTTTAAATTTTGCAAATACTACACACACACACATGATTTCTTTCATGTAATTAGCAAGAGTCCATGAGCTAGTGACGTATGGGATATACATTCCTACCAGGAGGGGCAAAGTTTCCCAAACCTCAAAATGCCTACAAATACACCCCTCACCACACCCACAAATCAGTTTTACAAACTTTGCCTCCCGTGGATGTGGTGAAGTAAGTTTGCGCTAGATTCTTCGTTGATATGCGCTTCGCAGCAGGCTGGAGCCCGGTTTTCCTCTCAGTGTGCAGTGAATGTCAGAGGGATGTGAAGAGAGTATTGCCTATTTGAATTCAATGATCTCCTTCTACAGGGTTTATTTCATAGGTTCTCTGTTATCGGTCGTAGAGATTCATCTCTTACCTCCCTTTTCAGATCGACGATATACTCTTATATACCATTACCTCTGCTGATTCTCGTTTCAGTACTGGTTTGGCTTTCTACTATATGTAGATGAGTGCCCTGGGGTAAGTAAAATCTTATTTTTGTGACACTCTCAGCTATGGTTGGGCACTTTATTTATAAAGTTCTAAATATATGTGTTTAAACATCTATTTGCCTTGATTCAGGATGTTCAATATTCCTTATTTCAGACAGTCAGTTTCATTATTTGGGATAATGCATATGAATAACATTTTTTTCTTACCTTAAAAATTTGATTCTTTCCTGTGAGCTGTTAGGCTCGCGGGGGCTGAAAATGCTTCATTTTATTGCGTCATTCTTGGCGCGGTCTTTTTTGGCGCAAGAAATTCTGTTTCTCATTTCCAGCGTCATCCTTGTCGCCGGAAGTTGCGTCATTTTTTTGATGTTTTGCGCCAAAAATGTCGGCGTCACCGGATGTTGCGTCATATTTGGCGCTAAAAAGCATTTAGGCGCCAAATAATGTGGGCGTCGTTTTTGGCGCTAAAAAATATGGGAGTCATTTTTGTCTTCACATTATTTAAGTCTCATTAGTTATTTGCTTCTGGTTGCTAGAAGCTTGTTCATTGGCATTTTTTCCCATTCTTGAAACTGTCATTTAAGGAATTTGATAAATTTTGCTTTATATGTTATTTTTTCTATTACATATTGCGAGATGTCTAACATTGACCCTGAGTCAGAAGCTGCTTCTGGAAAATCGCTTCCTGATGCTGGATCTTCCAAAGTTAAGTGCATTTGCTGTAAGCTTGTGGTAACTGTTCCTCCGTCTGTAGTTTGTGATGAATGTCATGATAAACTTTCTAATGCAGAGAATGTTTCCTTTAGTAATGTTCCATTACCTGTTGCTGTTCCATCAACATCTAATACTCAGGGTGTTCCTGTTAATATAAGAGATTTTGTTTCTTAATCTATTAAGAAGGCTATGTCTGTTATTCTTCCTTCTAGTAAACGTAAGAGGTCTTTTAAATCTTCTAGTTTTTCAGATGAATTGTTAAATGAACATCATCATTCTGATTCGTTTACTGATGATGATTTGTCTGGTTCAGATGATTCTGTTCCAGAGTTTGACAGTGATAAATCTTCATATTTTTTCAAGATGGAATTTATTCGTTCTTTGCTTAAAGAAGTCTTAATTGCTTTAGAAATGGAGGAATCTGATCCTCTTGATACTAAATCTAAACGTTTAAATACGGTTTTTAAACCTCCTGTTGTTATTCCAGAAGTTTTTCCCGTCCCTGATGCTATCTCTCAAGTAATTTCCAGGGAATGGAATAATTTGGGTAATTGTTTTACTCCTTCTAAAAGGTTTAAGAAATTGTATCCTGTGCCATCTGATAGATTAGAGTTTTGGGATAAAATCCCTAAAGTTGATGGGGCTATCTCTACTCTTGCTAAACGTACTACTATTCCTACGGCAGATAGTACTTCCTTTAAGGATCCTTTAGATAGGAAAATTGAATCCTTTCTAAGAAAAGCTTATTTATGTTCAGGTAATTTACTTAGACCTGCTATATCCTTGGCAGATGTTGCTGCAGCTTCAACTTTTTGGCTAGAGGCTTTAGCACAACAAGTGACAGATCATAATACTCATAGCATTGTTAATCTTCTTCAACATGCTAATAACTTTATTTGTGATGCCATTTTTGATATCATTAGGGTTGATGTCAGGTATATGTCTTTAGCTATTTTAGTTAGAAGAGCTTTATGGCTTAAAACTTAAGTCTACTTTGCTTTCTCTTTCTTTCCAAGGTAACAAATTGTTTGGTTCACAGTTGGATTCAATTATTTCAACTGTCACTGGGGGAAAAGGAACTTTTTTACCCCAGGATAAAAAATCTAAAGGGAAGTTTAGGGCAACTAATCGTTTTCGTTCCTTTCGTCAAAATAAGGAACAGAAGTCAGATCCTTCCTCTACAGGAACGGTTTCTGTTTGGAAACCTTCTCCAGTCTGGAATAAATCCAAGCCTTCTAGGAAGCAGAAGCCAGCTACCAAGTCCACATGAAGGTGCGGCCCTCATTCCAGCTCAGCTGGTAGGGGGCAGACTATGATTTTTCAAAGAAATTTGGATCAATTCGATTCACAGTCCTTGGATTCAGAACATTGTTTCACAAGGGTACAGAATAGGTTTCAAGATAAGGCCTCCAGCAAGGAGATTTTTTCTTTCCCGTGTTCCAATAAATCCAGTGAAGGCTCAAGCATTTCTGAAATGTGTTTCAGACTTAGAGTTGGCTGGGGTAATTGTGCCAGTTCCAGTTCTGGAACAGGGCCTGGGGTTTTACTCAAATCTGTTCATTGTACCAAAGAAGGAGAATTCCTTCAGACCGGTTCTGGATTTAAAAATATTGAATCGTTAGGTAAGAATACCAACATTCAAAATGGTAACTATAAGGACTATTCTGTCTTTTGTTCAGCAAGGGCATTATATGTCCACAATAGATTTACAAGATGCATATCTGCATATTCCGATCCATCCAGATCACTATCAGTTTCTGAGATTCTCTTTTCTAAACAAGCATTACCAGTTTGTGGCTCTGCCGTTTGGCCTAGCAACAGCTCTAAGGATTTTCACAAAGGTTCTCGGTGCCCTTCTATCTGTAATCAGAGAACAGGGTATTGTGGTATTTCCTTATTTGGACGATATCTTGGTACTTGCTCAGTCTTCACATTTAGCAGAATCGAATACGAATCGACTTGTATCGTTTCTTCAAGAACATGGTTGGAGGATCAATTTACCAAAGAGTTCATTGATTCCTCAGACAAGGGTAACCTTTTTAGGTTTCCAGATAGATTCAGTGTCCATGACTCTGTCTCTGACGGACAAAAGACGTCTGAAGTTGGTTTCAGCCTGTCGAAACCTTCAGTCTCAATCATTCTCTTCGGTAGCCTTATGCATGGAAATTCTAGGTCTTATGACTGCTGCATCGGACATGATCCCCTTTGCTCGTTTTCACATGCGACCTCTTCAGCTCTGTATGCTGAACCAGTGGTGCAGGGATTATACAAAGATATCACAGTTAATATCTTTAAAACCGGTTGTTCGACACTCTCTGACGTGGTGGACAGACCATCATCGTTTAGTTCAGGGGGCTTCTTTTGTTCTTCCGACCTGGACTGTGATCTCAACAGATGCAAGGCTGACAGGTTGGGGAGCTGTTTGGGGATCTCTGACAGCACAAGGAGTTTGGGAATCTCAGGAGGCGAGATTACCAATCAATATTTTGGAACTCCGTGCGATTTTCAGAGCTCTTCAGACTTAGCCTCTTCTGAAGAGGGAGTCGTTCATTTGTTTTCAGACGGACAATGTCACAACCGTGGCATATGTCAATCATCAAGGAGGGACTCACAGCTCCTGTCTAATTTCTGCGGTTCACATCACAGGTATAGACAATTGGGAAGCGGATTATCTCAGTCGCCAGACATTGCATCCGGGCGAGTGGTCTCTTCATCCAGAAGTTTTTCTTCAGATTGTTCAAATCTGGGGGTTTCCAGAAATAGATCTGATGGCTTCTCATCTAAACAAGAAGCTTCCCAGGTATCTGTCCAGATCCAGGGATCCTCAGGCGGAAACAGTGGATGCATTATCACTTCCCTGGAAGTATCATCCTGCTTATATCTTTCCGCCTCTAGTTCTTCTTCCGAGAGTAATCTCCAAGATTCTAAAGGAGCGTTCGTTTGTTCTGCTGGTGGCTCCAGCATGGCCTCACAGGTTTTGGTATGCGGATCTTGTCCGGATGGCTACTTGCCAACCGTGGACTCTTCCATTAAGACCAGACCTTCTATCGCAAGGCCCTTTTTTCCATCAGGATCTCAAATCATTAAATTTGAAGGTATGGAGATTGAACGCTTGATTCTCAGTCATAGAGGTTTCTCTGACTCTGTAATTAATACTATGTTGCAGGCTCGTAAATCTGTGTCTAGGAAGATTTATTATCGAGTCTGGAAGACTTACATTTCTTGGTGTTCTTCTCATCATTTTTCTTGGCATTCTTTTAGAATTCCTAGAATTTTACAGTTTCTTCAGGATGGCCTGGATAAAGGGTTGTCTGCAAGTTCTTTTAAAGGACAAATTTCTGCTCTTTCTGTGTTGTTTCACAGAAAGATTGCTAATCTTCCTGATATTCATTGTTTTGTACAGGCTTAGGTTCGTATCAAACCTGTCATTAAGTCAATTTCTCCTCCTTGGAGTTTGAATTTGGTTTTGAGGGCTCTTCAAGCTCCTCCGTTTGAACCTCCGTTTGAATTCGCTAGATCTTAAATTACTTTCTTGGAAAGTTTTGTTTCTTTTGGCCATCTCTTCTGCTAGTAGAGTTTCTGAATTATCTGCTCTTTCTTGTGAGTCTCCTTTTCTGATTTTTCATCAGGATAAGGCGGTGTTGCGAACTTCATTTAAATTTTTACCTAAAGTTGTGAATTCTAACAACATTAGTAGGGAAATCGTGGTTCCTTCATTGTGTCCTAATCCTAAGAATTCTAAGGTAAGGTCATTGCATTCTTTGGATGTAGTTAGAGCTTTGAAATATTATGTTGAAGCTACTAAAGGTTTTAGAAAGACTTCTAGTCTATTTGTTATCTTTTCTGGTTCCAGGAAAGGTCAGAAGGCTTCTGCCATTTCTTTGGCGTCCTGGTTAAAGTCTTTGATTCATCTTGCTTATGTCGAGTCGGGTAAAACTCCGCCTCAAAGGATTACAGCTCATTCTACTAGGTCAGTTTCTACTTCCTGGGCGTTTAGGAATGAAGCTTCTGTTGATCAGATTTGCAAAGTAGCAACTTGGTCTTCTTTGCATACTTTTACTAAATTCTACCATTTTGATGTGTTTTCTTCTTCTGAAGCAGTTTTTGGTAGAAAAGTAGTTCAGGCAGCTGTTTCAGTTTGATTCTTCTGCTTATAATTTCAGTTTTTTTCATTATATGATTGAAACTTTATTTTGGGGTGTGGATTGTTTTTTCAGCGGAATTGGCTGTCTTTATTTTTATCCCTCCCTCTCTAGTGACTCTTGCGTGGAAGTTCCACATCTTGGGTAGTCATTATCCCATACGTCACTAGCTCATGGACTCTTGCTAATTACATGAAAGAAAACATAATTTATGTAAGAACTTACCTGATAAATTAATTTCTTTCATATTAGCAAGAGTCCATGAGGCCCACCCTTTTTTGTGGTGGTTATGATTTTTTTGTATAAAGCACAATTATTCCAATTCCTTATTTTTTATGCTTTCGCACTTTTTTCTTATCACCCCACTTCTTGGCTATTCGTTAAACTGATTTTTGGGTGTGGTGAGGGGTGTATTTGTAGGCATTTTGAGGTTTGGGAAACTTTGCCCCTCCTGGTAGGAATGTATATCCCATACGTCACTAGCTCATGGACTCTTGCTAATATGAAAGAAATGAATTTATCAGGTAAGTTCTTACATAAATTATGTTTTTACATTTGTTTATCTAATTCTTTTCTTCCCTCATAGGTGTAAACTTAATCATATTTTTTTGTTAACCTTTAAAAAAGAGAGAATAATGAAAGAGGTATGATTAAACCTCTTTCCTATAGTAAGGGAAATCAGCACCCTTTTAGTATTAAACCATAAGTATTTTATTGTTCATATACATGCATCTCCCAGACACAAATGAATTTCCATGTGAAATTGGAACCAAATATATCTATACACCTAAGTACATCTATGTGCTTATTGAAACCATTTACTTAAACACTAAACATATAAGTGCAATACTAAACGTCACTTTAAGACCTTATAGCATATTTAGATAGGCACATATCATCCATTGCTGATACCAGATTATTAATCACAGTTCTTAAAGGGACATGAAACCCACATTTTTTCTTTCATGATTGAGAAAGAGAATGCATTTTTAAACATCTTTCTAATTTACTTCTATTATCTAATTTGTTTTATTCTCTTGATATTCTTTGCTGAAAAGCATATCTAGATATGCTCAGTAGCTACTGATTGGTTGCTGCACATATAAGCCTCGTGTGATTGGCTCACCAATGTGCATTGCTTTTTCTTCAAATAAAGATATCTAAAAAATGAAGCAAAATAAATAATAGAAGTAAATTGTAATGTTGTTTAAATTTGTATGTTCTATCTGAATCATTAAAGAAAGATTTTGAGTTTAGTGGCCCTTTAAGCAAGTTTAGTTCGTCATCCAAAAAGATAACATATAAAAAGTATTTTGGGATTGTCCATCCTGTGTGTTTTAACAAACCATAGCAGTTATATTCAAACTGTATTGAGCCAATTCCACAGCTCCCTTAAATGCTTTATCGTTAATCAGAGCTGTTTAATCACACTCTGGCATGTTGCTTCCAATGGGCTGATACAGACTTTACTTGTAGGTTTACAGACTACAGCCAGTGACCGCAGTTTACAACTGCTCTTATGGTCAAGCTGCACTGCTAACCTTTCTCCTCTTACCGGATCTGTAGAAATCGTTAGCAGTTACTCAGATCATCAGTAGCTTAGATATCCAAACAGCTCTGCTCTCATAATAAACAGTCTCCCTGCTTCTCACACATGCAGGTCTTTCCAGCGGGCTCTTAGGTCTGATGTCACCGCCCTCTGCTCACTGCAACCAGGTGTAGTTTTTCCAAGCAGGCATGTAAATGCAGTCCAGGGGAGTTTCAATAGCAATTCAAAGCCCAATTTTCCTTTTGTTTTTAAGGCTATTTTAGCATGTGGGAGCTGCATGTATATATGAACAATAAAATACATGGTTTAATACTAAAAGAGTGCTGATTTCCTTTACTTTAGGAAAGAGGTTTAATCATACCTCTTTCATTATTCTCTCTTTTTTAAAGGTTAAAAGTTATTTGTAGGGTCTGCGCCAATAATCATTTTGAATAAGATAAATAATTTTAACCATTTGTGTATAGATTATAATACAGGATTACTCTCTCTCCCTGCCCCTATAATAAATATATATATACACTATCTCACAAAAGTGAGTACACCCCTCACATTTTTGTAAATATTTTATTATATCTTTACATGTGACAACACTGAAGAAATGACACTTTGCTACAATGTAAAGTATTATTATTATTATCTGTTATTTGTAGAGCACCAATAGATTCCGCAGCGCTATTGACAAAGGCGGAGTACAACAAAACAATTATAGGGATCAAATGGGTAGAGGGCCCTGCCAAGAGTTGCACTGTTGTAGTCAGCTCTTGAGAAGGTGATCTACAAACAGCTGGACTCTTAGGCTTACATGCTAAGGGGGTTCAGGGGATAGCAATGGAGGAGAGGAACTGGTATAAAGAAAGGTTAGCGTAGGTTGTATGCATCCCTGAACAGTAGAGTCTTTAGGGAGCACTTGAAGCTTTTAAAACTAGAAGAGAGTCTTGTGGAGCGAGGCAGAGAGTTCCACAAGATGGGAGCCAGTCTGGAGAAGTCCTGTAAACGGGAGTGTGATGAGGTGACAAGAGAGGAGGAGAGTAGGAGGTCGTGAGCAGAGCGAAGGGGACGGGAGGGAGAGTATCTGGAGACAAGGTCTGAGATATGGGGGGGAGCAGTGCAGTTGAGGGCTTTGTATGTCAGAATGAGAATTTTGTGTTTGATCCTAGAGGCAAGAGGAAGCCAGTAAAGAAATTGGCAGAGAAGTGCAGCAGATGAAGAGCGACGTGTAAGGAAGATGAGTCTGGCAGAGGCATTCATTATGGATTGTAAAGGAGCTAGGCGGTAGGTGGGGAGAACAGAGAGGACAGAGTTGCAGTAATCGAGGTGGGAGAGAATGAGAGAGTGGATTAAAATCTTAGGGAAATTTAACACTCAAACAGGGGTTGGAGATGGCGCCAAAGGCTGTCTGGTTGAGAATATTGGAATGTGAAAATCACAAAAAGATATATAAATATATGAGAAATTAAAATTATAAGACCATATACATATATCGATGGAACTTAAAAGTGTATTTTGAACAATCGTGGTAATAAGGCAATCCACTACTGGAATAAATAAAATAAATTTAATAGAATAATCAGTAAATCATACAACAATTACTACACTCTCTATACTCATAAAAACCAGGGGACACCGGTGTCTAAATTAAAATTAAAATAGCCTTAGTAATTCACTTAAACATTCAATGACATTCAAATACTCTATGTTAAAATCCAATCGATAAAGGCTAAACACAATGGCTTATTGAATTCACAATATACTTTGAGAACCGGGTTAAATAAACCAGAATGACACAGTCTTTGAATCTTCTCAATAAACACTAGACTTCAAAATAGGCACAGTCTTTTGAGCTCAGTAGATTAGGGAACAGGATTCAAATTGAGGAATAATCCTTCGAATAAGGAATTGGTGATTTATAAGAAAATGTCCTTACGGTGCAAACAGAACTTATAACTTTGTGTCTTCTCCCTCAATATTGAGGATCTCTCAAATTAAACAGTCTGTTGTAGGCAGGTACCACTTACCTGGTGTTCCGGTGTTATGGGCGGACCTCTTCACCCCGCTCACCTGTAACACACCTTGTACACCTGTTCCGTAGGTAGTGGCCTTATGTCAACTCCAAAATAGTTACACTTCAAAGTGTGCACACTTCAGATCCTCCTCAGAATAATGCTCCTACCGTTTCGCTCAGTACTTTGGTCAATAAACTTAGTTCTGGCGTGGCGGTCCTGGGAGCTTATCGTGTCTGTGTCTTTTCCAAAACAAGCCGGATACTGGTATGGTCCACGCGTTTCAGCTCACCAGGGAGCCTTTGTCAAGATACCTTCCTCCAGCTGTTATCCCTTTTTTAAAGGATTCCTCATTTAACCCTATACGTGCCTTTTAATGAATCAGTTGGTTCCTTAATTTTTTATTTAATGTGCCTCATGTCATGTTTTTTTATATGTTGCCCATGTTAATACAGGTCCAATATTTAACCGGTTGCAAAATCGTTATAGTATATACAATAAAAATCACCAATAATTAAAATATTCATCGCGCCACTATATTACCGTTACAAACACACTTTCTCCTATTAATACGGTTCTTGTTCCAATTATTTACCCTAACAGTTCATTGCCTCATAGTTACCACAAAAATGCCACAACCATACATGTACATTTCACCAAAATTGTAGTTTTTAGTAAACTAAAAAATATGTTTGTACAATTGGATTTATTAAAAAAGAAAAAAAAAATTTCTCTCCCACTTGGATTCAAACTCACAACCCTTGCTTTGGAAGTCTAACCATTTGACCATTATGCTATGATGGATGTTTAAATAATAGTTGTTCGCCACTAGTATTTAGCCTTTAACTTAACCTATACTTAATCGAATATGTGATCTCTAAATTAGTATTGAGGGTATTCCTTAATGTCTGAGTGTATTCGAACATAACATTTTTTTTTTTTTTTGTAAAATAGACTTGTTAAAAAAGATTTGTATCTCTTAACTTGGATTCAAACTCACAACCCTTGCGGTGGGAGTCTAACCGCTATACCATTATGTTATAATGGATGTTTTAATAACATATGCTAAACACTTGTACTTAGCCTTTTGCCTAACCTATTTTTGATCAAAAAAATGGTCTCTAAATTAATATTAAGCATATTTCTTAATGACTGGATGGAATCGAACCCCAGGACTTAAGTGTGTGAAGTCTTGACACTAACCATTGGGCTAGCGGCTAATTGGTCAATTCTGATTCTATTTGGTTCTTTAAAGGTTAGAATCTTTCATTCATTGACAGTTTCCATTAGACATAAATTTATATATATATATAACTGTTGTCTTAGACATTCATATATAATAGATATAAGCTATGAAAAAATAGAAAATCATTATTAGGCGTTATTCTTAATAATTAAGTTAATAGAAACCCAGGATTAGAGGATGTAAGGTATTACCCTTAGTTATTAGGCTAGTAATTGAGATCTATTTAACTCATTCGGAGGGGTTAAAACTTCTATTTAATATCATTCCTGACTCAATACTGATTATTTGTGAGCAGGGGGAATATCTACTAAATACTCAGTCCCAGTTATTAATTAATAAGGCCAAACTTATAAATAATTAACTAATTTAAAGTTGTTATAAATTCTAAATAACCAGGACATAAAATACAAGTCATAGGGTGGACCAATGTCAGACCCCTAAATTCTCGCTAATCTGAATATATATAATAAGTTTCTCTTAACCACTATACCATCTAAATTATATAAATACAGTTTTGCTTGTATAGAATTTCAGGTTTGACTCTAAAAATAATAGGCCTTTCTACTTATATGAGTGCATTCAAGTCCATCTCACTATTTAATCCTTTAGGGTGGAGTGTACCAAAATTGTAGATGAATTCTGCTTCATGTTTAAGCAATTTCTTACCAGTATTTCCTCTTCTCCCATCCTGTACTATTTTCTTAATGCCCCAGAATTTTAGTGTTTCTGTATTACCTTTATGGACCTCTTTGAAATGTTTATACAGAATAGTATCTTCTCTCTCATGCTCTATAGCTAAAAGATGTTCACGTATACGGTCTTTCAATTTCCGTCCTGTCTGACCAAAGTACCTTAAATTGCAATCACATTGTAGCAAATAAATAATATTCATGTCGGTACACCTTATAATGTCTGTTATATTAATAATTCTCCCATCCTTCTCAGACTTAATCTGTTTTAGTTTTGTACTGTGTTTACAGGACTTACATTGATGGCAAGGGAAGAACCCCTCTATCTTATCGCCCTCAAGGGTTCTATACCCTCTACTACACATTTCATTCCCACCTTTGTATTCGCTCGGGGCTAATATTGATTTCAAATTCCTAGCTTTTCTATAAATAAATTTGGGGTTTCTTCCTACGTATGGCCCTATTAAAGGGTCTTTTAATAAAAGATGCCAGTGTTTTTTAACTACTTTTTGGAATTGTTTGTGATGAGCGGAATAGGTTGTTATTAGGGGTATATCCAGTGTCTCTTTTAATTCCCCCTTGTGGGGTTTTACCTTTTTTCATAGTAATTCCTCTCTATCCATCTTTTTAACTTCATTCACTGTCTCTAGGATCCTATGAGTACCATATCCCTTTTGTTCGAATCTCTTTATTAATACTTCTGATTGTTTCTCAAAATCCACTAGATCTGTACAATTCCTCCTTACACGCATTAGTTGACCCTTTGGTATGTTCTTTTTCCAATTACTATGGTGGCAGCTTTCTGAGTCTATGTAATTATTAGAATCAAACTTTTTAAAAAAGGTCTTTGTTTTAATTTCGTTATTACTTATCTCAATTTCTATATCCAGATAATTAATTATTTCTTTGCTGGACTCGTACGTGAATTGTAGGCCAAATCTGTTAAAGTTCAGATCATCAATGAAAATGTCCAATAATTCTGTGTCCCCCTTCAATATAAAGAATAAATCGTCAATGTAGCGTCTATAGAGCACAAGGTTTGCACCCCATGGGGATCTTTCTATCAACTCTCTTTCAAAGACCCCCATGAACAAGTTAGCATAACTGGGTGCGAACCTTGTGCCCATAGCCGTACCTTTTATTTGTAAAAAATAACTGCTCTCAAATTTGAAATAATTATTATTCAGAATAAATTTAATACATTGTAATAAAAAATCGCTTTGTGTGCTGGTCATCTCAGGGTCAAGTCTCAAAAAATAATCTATAGCTTGTAATCCTAGATTATGCTCTATGTTTGTATAAAGTGAGCTGACATCACAGGTGACCAGCACAAAATTGGATTCCCATTGGATCTCTCTTAGTACTCTTAAAAATGTGCAGAGTCTGATAAATACGAGGGGAGTTCTTTCACACAATTTTGCAAGAAATAATCAATATATTGGGACATATTGGACGTTATCGAATCAATGCCCGATATAATAGGGCGCCCTGGTTGTTCTTTAAGATCCTTGTGGATCTTTGGTAAGAAGTAAAATATGGGGGTTCTAAAATTCTTAATTAACAAGAAATTGTATTCTGATTCTGTCACCAAATTGGTTAGTTTAGCATCATCAAGCAATGTTTTTAATTTCCCCTGAAATTCGTCTCCTGGGTCACTAAGTTGTTTTTTATATGTTGTTGTATCATTCAGTAATCTATAGGCCTCAGTTTTATAATTGGTACTGTTCATAATTACCACTCCACCCCCTTTATCAGCCTGTTTAATAACTATATCGGTCCTTGATTGTAAATCTCTTAGTATTGTTTTTTCTTTCATACTTAGATTCCACTTCAGATTTTTGGTTTGTTTGGTATCAATCCCCTACAAATCCTGCTTTACCAATTTCTCAAAGGATTCTATATAGTTCCCTTTTTCTTGCGTTGGGAAAAACTGGGACTTTGGTCTAAAATTAGTGTGGATATATTCGTTTTTTGTCTCAATGGACTTAGTATCTTTAATAGGATTTTTAAAAAAATACTTTTTTAAAGTTAATTTTCTTACAAATTGATTAATATTTACATAATGTTCAAATTTATTCAATTTGGAGGTGGGAGCGAAGGAAAGCCCTCATTTCAAAACAGACTCTTGGGTCGTAGTTAGTTGCAACTTACTTAGGTTGAAAAATCCCACTGTTCTCGGTATCTGTATTCATTATAGTACATCGGCTAATTTTTTAGGAGTAAGTCAGGAAAGGAATCACGACCCACCGAAAGGGAAGAGAAGAAGAGAGGGGGAAGAGGGAGAAGATCTAGAGGAGTAAAAAAGAACAAAACTACTAATAGAGACCAAACTATAATGAATACACATACCGAGAACAGTGGGATTTTCAACCTAAGTAAGTTGCAACTAACTACGACCCAAGAGTCTGTTTTGAAACGAGGGCTTTCCTTCGCTCCCACCTCCAAATTGAATACATTTGAACATTATGTAAATATTAATCAATTTGTAAGAAAATTAACTTTAAAAAAGTATTTTTTTTAAAATCCTATTAAAGATACTAAGTCCATTGAGACAAAAAACTATATAGAATCCTTTGAGAAATTGGTAAAGCAGGATTTGTAGGGGATTGATACCAAACAAACCAAAAATCTGAAGTGGAATCTAAGTATGAAAGAAAAAACAATACTAAGAGATTTACAATCAAGGACCAATATAGTTATTAAACAGGCTGATAAAGGGGGTGGAGTGGTAATTATGAACAGTACCAATTATAAAACTGAGGCCTATAGATTACTGAATGATACGACAACATATAAAAAACTACTTAGTGACCCAGGAGACGAATTTCAGGGGAAATTAAAAACATTGCTTGGTGATGCTAAACTAACCAATTTGGTGACAGAATCAGAATACAATTTCTTGTTAATTAAGAATTTTAGAACCCCCATATTTTACTTCTTACCAAAGATCCACAAAGATCTTAAAGAACCATCAGGGCGCCCTATTATATCGGGCATTGATTCGATAACGTCCAATATGTCCCAATATATTGACAATTTCTTGCAAAATTATGTGAAAGAACTCCCCTCGTATTTATCAGACTCTGCACATTTTTTAAGAGTACTAAGAGAGATCCAATGGGAATCCAATTTTGTGCTGGTCACCTGTGATGTCAGCTCACTTTATACAAACATAGAGCATAATTTAGGATTACAAGCTATAGATTATTTTTTGAGACTTGACCCTGAGATGACCAGCATACAAAGCGATTTTTTATTACAATGTATTAAATTTATTCTGAATAATAATTATTTCAAATTTGAGAGCAGTTATTTTTTACAAATAAAAGGTACGGCTATGGGCACAAGGTTCGCACCCAGTTATGCTAACTTGTTCATGGGGGTCTTTGAAAGAGAGTTGATAGAAAGATCCCCATGGGGTGCGAACCTTGTGCTCTATAGACGCTACATTGATGATTTATTCTTTATATGGAAGGGGGACACAGAATTATTGGACATTTTCATTGATGATCTGAACTCTAACAGATTTGGCCTACAATTCACGTACGAGTCCAGCAAAGAAAGAATTAATTATCTGGATATAGAAATTGAGATAAGTAATAACGAAATTAAAACAAAGACCTTTTTTAAAAAGTTTGATTCTAATAATTACATAGACTCAGAAAGCTGCCACCATAGTAATTGGAAAAAGAACATACCAAAGGGTCAACTAATGCGTGTAAGGAGGAATTGTACAGATCTAGTGGATTTTGAGAAACAATCAGAAGTATTAATAAAGAGATTCGAACAAAAGGGATATGGTACTCATAGGATCCTAGAGACAGCGAATGAAGTTAAAAAGATGGATAGAGAGGAATTACTACGAAAAAAGGTAAAACCCCACAAGGGGGCATTAAAAGAGACATTGGATATACCCCTAATAACAACCTATTCTGCTCATCACAAACAATTCCAAAAAGTAGTTAAAAAACACTGGCATCTTTTATTAAAAGACCCTTTAATAGGGCCATACGTAGGAAGAAACCCCAAATTTATTTATAGAAAAGCTAGGAATTTGAAATCAATATTAGCCCCGAGCGAATACAAAGGTGGGAATGAAATGTGTAGTAGAGGGTATAGAACCCTTGAGGGCGATAAGATAGAGGGGTTCTTCCCTTGCCATCAATGTAAGTCCTGTAAACACAGTACAAAACTAAAACAGATTAAGTCTGAGAAGGATGGGAGAATTATTAATATAACGGACATTATAAGGTGTACCGACATGAATATTATTTATTTGCTACAATGTGATTGCAATTTAAGGTACTTTGGTCAGACAGGACGGAAATTGAAAGACTGTATACGTGAACATCTTTTAGCTATAGAGCATGAGAGAGAAGATACTATTCTGTATAAACATTTCAAAGAGGTCCATAAAGATAATACAGAAACACTAAAATTCTGGGGCATTAAGAAAATAGTACAGGATGGGAGAAGAGGAAATACTGGTAAGAAATTGCTTAAACATGAAGCAGAATTAATCTACAATTTTGGTACACTCCACCCTAAAGGATTAAATAGAGAGATGGACTTGAATGCACTCATATAAGTAGATGTAATGTCCCCTTTAATTCAGCCCCACCTTCTTTTGCTTTATAAGTGCACTTCCTGCTATCCTCTTTGCTTGATTATTTTGTTTGGCACAGGTTAAAGGATACACTCCTCCACTCCAGCTGACAGATATTGAGCCTCAAGCCTTTTTTACCTATTAGGCTACTTCTTGCCTTCATCGCTATCCTGAACAAAGTACCTGACTCTTTTTGTTACACATTTTGCTGTTCAGCTCCTCTCGGTTCTCAGCTACAGAACACTTCCTGTTCCCAGCGGATTGACTTTGTACAGCCGGATCTACAAGCTGTTTCACGCTCACACCTTCCAGTAGCTTTCACGGACACTGCTACTGCTCCCTTCTCATCGTGTTAACATACACCAACCACCGGATTCATTCTTCTACAGCTGCTAGTACTTGCAAGTATATCTCAATCTGTATTGAACTGCTAATTGTTATTTGTCTGCCATTCCTTGCTTGCAATACTTTGCTTATCTATTGGATAACCTGTTTTCTAATCATTTGCTGTTTAAATCTCCAGTCTGCATTCTAACCATATCTTATGCTTTGCAACAATCAAAGTACTAAGAACATATCAGCCGTATATTTTTGCATAGTGTCATTTATACTTATATCAGCAGTTATCCTAACCTCTACCTGCTGTATTACTTTGCAAACACTCAGTTTCACTCTTACACCGCTGCTGGGAATCATCCATTACTATTAAAGTGCTGTATTAATACTGACACTGCAGGCTAAGTCTTTCCTGTGGTTGTTCCGCTATTACAGCTACACAACATTTAAATATTGTAGATATAACATAATAATCAAGCCCTAAAAAATAGCTACTAATAGTAATGGATCCCCATACTGTGAAAACTGAAATTGACACTCTTAATCAAAAAGTTGAATATCTGGCAAGAGCACTTACAGATTTGCAAACCGAGAACAAAGCCTTAAAGAATTTGGTTAAAGACATAGTTGCACCAAAAAACCCTGAGCCTCCAGAGCCACAGGTAAATCCACCAGCTTTATTTTCAGGGAAAAGAAATGAATTCAGAGACTTTAAAAATGCCTGTTATCTTCTATTCACCATGAAACCCAGGACCTATTGTTCTGATAAAATAAAAGTCTGCACAGCCATATCTTATTTAACTGCCGAACCCAGGTCATGGGCAAACAGACTATTTGAGTCAAATAATCCTATTTTGGAGTCCATTGATCAATTCTTTCTTTCCATGGCAGCTTTATATGAGGATAGTAATACCCAGATTCAAGCAGAAACTAAACTCAGAGCACTTAAACAGGGTAAACGTCCTGTTGAAGAGTTTATAACTGATTTTCAAATGTGGGCAACTGACTCCCAATGGAATAACATTTCCCTGAAAAATCAGTTTAGATTGGGACTTAATGACACACTTAAAGATGAACTTTCAAGGCTGGAGATGCCTGATACATTGCAAGGATTAATGAAACTAGCAACCACTTTAGACCATAGGTTTAGGGAGAGACGCTCTGAAAAATTATCAACAGACACACCCCCTAGAAGGTTATTGTTCCCCACTACTGAAAAACATAATCACCAACAAACACCCATGGAGATAGGTGCCATTAAAGGTCCTCTATCAGCTGAGAAAAAAATGAGACGACACATGTCTAATCTCTGTCTTTATTGTGCGAATAAGGATCATTCAGTTTCATCCTGTCCAATTTTAAACCGACAAAAGAAGGGTAAGCTGACTAGTATAAATTCTGCCACACCTAAATTAAGTGTAGACCACCAATCATTCACATTATCTCTGTCTTTGCAGTGGGATCTCCAACAAATCAAGACTGACGCAATAATTGACTCCGGGGCTTATGATTGTTTCATAGATTCTAAGTTTGTTTCTGTAAATAAAATACCTTGTGTTGATAAGCATACACCTGTGTTTATAAAAGTTATTGACGGTTCCTTCATACATAACGGACCCATCACACAGCACACCATACCTTTGTTAATTACTACAAATCATGGTCACACTGAATATCTCAGTTTCGATGTAATACCAAACTCTTTACATCCTATTATTATGGGATATACATGGTTGAAAAAACATAACCCGAGTATAAATTGGGTGAAACCTAATATTTTATTTGATTCCCATTACTGCAAAACCACTTGTTTCCCCTATCAGTTACTTGGAGCAGTAGACATAGCTATTCCTTCTGAATACCATGATTTAACTGATGTCTTTGATCTAAAAGAGGCTGAGGTCCTGCCTCCTCATAGGGTATACGATTGCCCCATAGATTTAATCCCTGGTTCCCAAATCCCATACGGGAAAATTTATCCACTTTCAAAGAAGGAGTTGCAACACTTAAGGGAGTACTTAGATGACAACTTGAGAAAAGGCTTTATAGTACCCTCTGTCTCACCTGCAGCTGCAGGCATGTTTTTTGTTACTTATAAGGATCAGTCACTAAGACCAATCATCGATTATCGGGCCTTGAACTCAATTACCATAAAGAACCGTTACCCTCTGCCACTCATCCCCGAACTCCTAGAACGATTAAATGGCGCCACCATTTTTACTAAATTGGATTTGAAGGGGGCCTATAACTTAATAAGAATCAAGGAGGGGGATGAGTGGAAGACAGCTTTTAGAACGAGGTACGGACTCTTTGAGTATAAGGTTATGCCATTTGGGCTGTGCAATGCCCCTGGCACATTTCAACACTTTATAAATGACATTTTCAAAGATCTAATTGATGTGTGTGTTATCATCTATCTTGATGACATTTTGGTTTATTCTAGAGATACATAGGAACACATAAAACATGTCAGGTGGGTCTTAACAAGACTTCGTGAACATAAATTATTTGCAAAGGCAGAAAAATGTTTATTTCATGTACATGAAATAAAATTTTTAGGTTATATTATCTCCCCTGACAAAGTACAGATGGATCCCGAAAAAGTGATGGCAATTAAGAACTGGCCCAAACCCACTAACTTGAAATCTCTACAGAGATTTTTAGGGTTCGCTAATTTTTATTGTAGATTCATATACAACTTTTCTACTATTGTGAAACCACTCACAAATCTAACCAGAAAGGCAGTTCCATTTCGGTGGACCCCAGATGCTGATCAAACCTTTAACTTACTAAAAGACTGTTTTACTACCGCTCCAATTTTAAGTTTACCAGATCATACTTGTCAGTTCATTCTGGAGGTGGATGCCTCAGACACGGGCTTGGGTGCAGTTTTATCCCAAAGATCTGATGAGAAACATCCTACTCACCCCATTGCCTTTTATTCCAGAATGTTGTTACCCGCTGAAGTTAATTATTCAGTAGGTGACAAGGAGTTGCTGGCAATAAAATGTGCACTGGAGGTCTGGAGGCATATCTTGGAAGGCACTGACAAAGCTTTCATTATCTACACTGATCATAAAAACCTTCAATATTTAAGACAGAATAAGACATTATCTTCCCGTCAAGTGCGTTGGTCATTTTTTTTTTATATATTTAATTTTTTAATAACATACAGACCAGGCAAACTAAACCTCAAAGCTGATGCCCTTTCTCGACTGTCAGATAACAGACCACATACAGACGACACTTTACAAATGATACCTTCTCATAAAATAATCAGAACTTTAAATAATCTTGAAGTTGATATTTTAGAGGCTTTAGAAAGTGACAGGCTGCCTACACAATTTCAATTGCACAAAGAACCAAACGGTCTTCTCACAATGAATCAGAAATTGTACATACCAAAACAATTAAGATCCAGAATCCTAGATCATTATCATGATCATCCTCTGTCTGGTCATTTAGGTATAACCAAAACAACCGAACTAATGCAAAGGAATTTCTGGTGGGTAAAACTATACAAGATTATGTCACATCTTGTGAGACATGTGCACGATACAAAATCGAGAGGAAAAAAACAATAGGTTATCTCACACCTCTTCCTATTCCTGATATTCCCTGGACTGTAATTTCCATGGATTTTATAGTGGAACTTCCACCATCACAAAATCACAACACAATCATGGTAGTCGTCGACCATTTGACGAAACTTGCTCACTTTATACCTTTAAAAAGTTTACCCACAGCCTCCCAAACTGCTGATACCTTCCTAAAACAAATTGTAAAACTACATGGGATACCAAATGTCATTATAACAGATCGTGGCTCTCAGTTTACCTCCCATTTCTGGAAGGAAATTTGCAAACTGTTAAACATACATCCTAGACTTTCAACGGCATATCACCCCCAGACTAATGGCCTCACTGAGCGAGTGAATGGTATCCTTGAACAATATCTTAGATGCTACATTACACACCAGCAGGATGACTGGCTCCATCATTTGGCCTTAGCCGAATTCTCTTATAATAATTCTGTATCGACCTCAACTAAGATGACCCCTTTCTATGCCACTTATGGTTATCACCCTCAAACCATCCGACTGCCTAAAATAGATTCTGCATCACCATCTGTCACTTCTTACTTAGCCAATCTACAGGATGCCCTACAACTACTGAAAGTTCACTTACACAAAGCCAAGACTGATCAACAACACTACTATAACACGAGACATCGTCCAGGTCCTGATTATAAAGTAGGCGACCAAGTGTGGCTTTCCACCAAATTTCTTAAACTTGTTATACCTTCTAAGAAATTGGGTAGTCAATTCATCGGACCATTCCGTATTTTACGTATTCTCAACCCAACAACTGTTGTGTTGGACCTGCCAGAGAAATACAAGATTCATCCTTCTTTTCATATATCGTTGCTCAAACCTTACAGAACCAGTGAAGAATTTCCACGCTTAAGTGTTCCTCCACCACCTGTTACTGTCGAGGACCATGAGGAATATGAAGTTGATAGCGTCCTCGACTCACGTATATATCGTGGGAGACTGCAGTATTTGGTTCGATGGAAGGGGTATGGGCAGGAGGAGGACTCTTGGTTGTTGCACTCTCTGGTCCATGCTCCACGTCTTGTTTCTCTTTTTCATAGACGTTACCCTCAGAAACCCAATGCATCCTCGGTGATGATGCCCTGAAGGGGGGGTCTGTAATGTCCCTTTTAATTCAGCCCCACCTTCTTTTGCTTTATAAGTGCACTTCCTGCTATACTCTTTGCTTGATTATTTTGTTTGGCACAGATTAAAGGATACACTCCTCCACTCCAGCTGACAGATATTGAGCCTCAAGCCTTTTTACCTATTAGGCTACTTCTTGTCTTCTTCGCTATCCTGAACAAAGTACCTGACTCTTTTGTTACACATTTTGCTGTTCAGCTCCTCTCCGTTCTCAGCTACAGAACACTTCCTGTTTCCAGCGGATTGACTTTGTACAGCCGGATCTACACGCTGTTCCACGCTCACACCTTCCAGTAGCTTTCACGGACACTGCTACTGCTCCCTTCTCATCGTGTTAACATACACCAACCACCGGATTCATTCTGCTACAGCTGCTAGTACTTGCAAGTATATCTCAATCTGTATTGAACTGCTAATTGTTATTTGTCTGCCATTCCTTGCTTGCAATACTTTGCTTATCTATTGGATAACCTGTTTTCTATCATTTGCTGCTTAAATCTCCAGTCTGCATTCTAACCATATCTTATGCTTTGCAACAATCAAAGTACTAAGAACATATCAGCCGTATATTTTTGCATAGTGTCATTTATACTTATATCAGCAGTTATCCTAACCTCTACCTGCTGTATTACTTTGCAAACACTCACCGCTGCTGGGAATCATCCATTACTATTAAAGTGCTGTATTAATACTGACACTGCAGGCTAAGTCTTTCCTGTGGTTGTTCCGCTATTACAGCTACACAACATTTAAATATTGTAGTTATAACACTATGGCAACCGAAGTCATCACGTGATCCACGTAGATGACGCAACTTCCAGTCACATGACATCCGGATCTGCAGCATGCGGGCCGCAGTCGCGGCTCGGCATTATCAGAAGCCATTTGGTTATTTAAGGTGGAGGGGTATTGTATATTTTATACTGCTTTTTGTATTTTCCAAAATGTCTGTATCATGCATTTGAAAAAGGAGGTGGAATACCTCCGAAACGTCATGCATTTTTAACTTAATTTATTAAATTTTATCTGAACCAGTGAGTGCCTTTTTTCTACGAATATATATATATTTTTATATATATATATATATATATATATATATATATATATATATATATATATATATATATATATACATACTGTATACACACACATTTGAACCCTTTCTAGTTGAATACCTGAAAATATCCCCTTAAGGACTGTGAATTTCAGACTAAAACTTCCCCAAAAAAGAGCATGTTTAGCATTGTTGCCATCACTACATTTTAATATAAATAGAGCCTTGTTTTGTTTTTTTTAGTTACCTATTAAAACTATATATTTTTTAGAAGACAACCCAAAGTATTGATCTAGGCTAATTTTTGTATTTGCAGAGACAAAAAGAAGTGAGGGCACTAGCCAGCTAAAGATATCAAGTCTACTCGTAAAAGTTACAAAATAAAAACAAAATTTATGCTTACCCGATAAATTTCTTTCTTTTGCGATGTACCGAGTCCACGGTTTCATCCATTACTTGTGGGATATTATCCTTCCCTACAGGAAGTGGCAAAGAGAGCACCCACAGCAGAGCTGTCTATATAGCTCCTCCCTTAACTCCACCCCCCAGTCATTCGACCGAAGGCTTAGGAAGAAAAAGGAGAAACTATAAGGTGCAGAGGTGACTGAAGTTTTCAATAAAAAATACTACCTGTCTTGAGTAGACAGGGCGGGCCGTGGTACATCGCAAAAGAAAGAAATTTATCAGGTAAGCATAAATTTTGTTTCTTTTGCAAGATGTACCGAGTCCACGGTTTCATCCATTACTTGTGGGATACCAATACCAAAACTTTAGGACACGGATGAAGGGAGGGACAAGACAGGAACCTAAACGGAAGGCACCACTGCTGAATAGACAACGAACAATGAAGATGTTTGACGGAAATCTTTGGTTGCTTGTAAATAAAACTTCAAAGCACGAACAACTTCTAAGTTGTGCAACAGACGTTCCTTCTTAGAAGAAGGATTAGGACACAGAGAAGGAACAACAATTTCCTGATTGATATTCCTATTAGAAACAACCTTAGGAAGGAATCCAGGTTTGGTACGCAAAACCACCTTATCCGCATGGAAAACAGGATAAGGTGAGTCGCACTGTAATGCAGATAATTCAGAAACTCTTCGAGCCGAAGAGATAGCTACTAAAAACAGAATTTCCAAGATAGAAGCTTAATATCTATGGAATGCATGGGTTCAAACGGAAGCCCTTGAAGAACCTTAAGAACTAAATTTAAATTCCATCACGGAGCAACAGGTTTAAACACAGGCTTGATTCTAACTAAAGCCTGACAGAACGTCTGGACGTCTGGGACATCTGCCAGACGCTTCTGCAATAGAATAGACAAAGCAGATATCTGTCCCTTTAAGGAACTAGCTGATAACCCCTTCTCCAATCCTTCTTGGAGAAAGGACAAAATCCTAGGAATCCTGATCTTACTCCATGAGTAACCCTTGGATTCACACCAATAAAGATATTTACGCCATATATTATGATAGATTTTCCTGGTGACAGGCTTTCGAGCCTGAATCAAGGTATCTATGATCGACTCAGAGAAACCCCGCTTCGATAAAATCAAGCGTTCAATCTCCAAGCAGTCAGTCGCAGAGAAACTAGATTTGGATGCTTGAATGGACCTTGAATCAGAAGGTCCTGTCTAAGCGGCAGAGTCCATGGTGGAAAGGATGACATGTCCACCAGATTTGCATACCAAGTCCTGCGTGGCCATGCAGGTGCTATCAAAATCACCAAAGCTCTCTCATGTTTGATTCTGGCAATCAAGCGAGGAAGGAGAGGGAATGGTGGAAACACATAAGCCAGGTTGAATGACCAGGGTACTGCTAGAGCATCTATCAGTACTGCCTGGGGATCCCTTGACCTGGACCCGTAACAAGAAAGCTTGGCGTTCTGACGAGACGCCATCAGATCCAATTCTGGTGTGCCCCATAGCTGAATCAGTTGAGCAAACCCCTCCGGATGGAGCTCCCACTCCCCCGGATGAAAAGTCTGACGACTTAGAAAATCCGCCTCCCAGTTCTCTACCCCTGGGATATAGATTGCTAATAGATGGCAAGAGTGAGTCTCTGCCCATCGGATTATTTTGGAAACTTCTATCATCGCTAGGGAACTCCTTGTTCCCCCCTGATGATTGATATAAGCTACAGTCGTGATGTTGTCCAACTGAAATCTGATGAATTTGGCCGAAGCCAGCTGAGGCCACGCCTGAAGAGCATTGAATATCGCTCTCAGTTCTAGAATGTTTATCGGAAGGAGGGCCTCCTCCTGAGTCCACAAACCATGTACTTTCAGGGAGTTCCAGACTGCACACCAGCCCAGTAGGCTGGCGTCTGTCGTCACTATGACCCACGCTGGCCTGTGGAAACACATTCCCCGGGACAGGTGATTCTGTGACAACCACCGAAGAAGAGAATCTCTGGTCTCCTGATCCAGATCTATCTGAGGAGATAAATCTGCATAATCCTCATTCCACTGATTGAGCATGCATAGTTGCAGTGGTCTGAGATGTAAGCGAGCAAACGGAACTATATCCATTGCCGCTACCATTAGTCCGATTACCTCCATACACTGAGCCACTGACGGCCGAAGAATGGAATGAAGAGCTCGGCAGGTGGAGAATGTTTGATTTCCTGACCTCAGTCAGAAATATTTTCATTTCCACCGAGTCTATCAGAGTCCCTAGGAAGGAAACTCTTGTGAGAGGAGAAAGAGAACTCTTTTTTATGTTCACCTTCCACCCGTGAGATCTCAGAAAAGCAAACACGATGTCCATGTGAGACTTGGCTAGTTGGAAAGTCGACGCTTGAATTAAGATGTCTAGATAAGGCACCACAGCTATGCCCCGCGGCCTTAGAACCGCTAGAAGAGACCCTAGCACCTTTGTGAAAATTCTGGGAGCCATGGCCAACCCGAAGGGAAGGGCCACGGACTGGTAATGCCTGTCCATAAAGGCGAACCTGAGAAACTGGTGATGATCTCTTTGAATAGGGATGTGTAGGTACGCATCCTTTAAGTCCATGGTGGTCATATATTGACCCTCCTGGATCATTGGTAGAATAGTCCGAATGGTCTCCATCTTGAAGGATGGGACTCTGAGGAATTTGTTTAGGATCTTGAGATCTAAGATTGGTCTGAAAGTTCCCTCCTTTTTGGGAAACACAAACAGGTTGGAGTAAAACCCTTGCCCTTGTTCCACTTTCGGAACAGGGCGAATCACTCCCATGGTATGTAGGTCTTCTACACAGCATAAGAACGCCTCTCTTTTTGTCTGGTTTGCAGACAATTGAGAAAGATTAAATCTCTCCCTTGTGGGAGAATCTTTGAAGTCTAGAAGGTATACCTGGGAAACGATTTCTAAGGCCCAGCAATCCTGAACATCTCTTGCCCAAGCCTGAGCAAAGACAGAGAGTCTGCCCCTACTAAATCCGGTCCCGGATCGGGGGCTACCCCTTCATGCTGTCTTGGTGGTAGCAGCAGGCTTCTTGGCCTGTTTACCCTTATTCCAAGCCTGGTTAGGTCTCCAGACTGACTTGGATTGAGTAAAATTCCCCTCTTCCTTTGCAGCAGAGGAAGAGGAAGCGGGACCACCCTTGAAGTTTCGAAAGGAACAAAAATTATTATGTTTGATCCTCATTTCATTTGTCTTATCTTGAGGGAGGGCATGGCCTTTCCCTCCAGTGATGTCTGAAATGATCTCTTTCAGTTCAGGCCCGAATAGGGTCTTACCTTTGAAAGGGATGGTCAAAAGCTTAGATTTTGATGACACATCGGCCAACCAGGACTTAAGCCATAACGCTCTACGCGCTAAAATGGCAAAACCTGAATTATTTGCCGCTAATTTAGCCAGTTGAAAACAATGCACGCTATAGGCTGGAGAAGAAAACCCTGATGAACAAAAATTTTCTTTAGGAGCCCCTCTAATTTTTTATCCATAGGATCTTTGAAAGCACAACTGTCCTCAATAGGTATAGTTGTACGCTTGGCCAGAGTAGAAATAGCCCCCTCCACCTTAGGGACCGTCTGCCACGAGTCCCGCATGGTGTTGGATATGGGAAACATTTTCTTAAAAGTAGGAGGGGGAGTGAACGGAATACCTGTCTATCCCACTCCTTAGTAACAATGTCCGAAATCCTCTTAGGGACCGGAAAAACATCAGTGTAGACAGGAATCTCTAGGTATTTGTCCATTTTACACAATTTCTCTGGAACAACAAGAGGGTCACAATCATCCAGAGTCGCTAACATCTCCCTGAGCAACAAGCGGAGGTGTTCTAGCTTAAATATAAAGGCCGTCATATCAAAGTCTGTCTGAGGGAACATCTTTCCTGAGTCAGAAATCTCACCCTCAGACAGCAAATCCCTCACCCCTACTTCAGAACATTGTGAGGGTACATCGGATACGGCTACTAAAGCATCAGAGGGCTCAGCATTTGTTCTTAACCCAGAGCTACTGCGGTTAGAATTCATAACTGCGGTCATGTCTTGCAAGGTGAAAGAATTAGACGCACTAGAGGTACTTAGCGTCACTTGTGCGGGCGTTACTGGTTGTGACACTTGGGGAGAACTAGATGGCATAACCTGATTTCTTTCTGTCTGAGAATCATCTAGCGCCACACTTTTATAAGTCAAAATATGCTGTTTGCAATTTATAGACATATCAGTACATGTGGGACACATTCTAAGAGGGGGTTCCACAATGGCTTCTAAACATATTGAACAAGGAGTTTCCTCAATGTCAGACATGTTGAACAGGCTAGTAATGAGACAAGCAAGCTTGGAAAACACTTTATTCAATGAAAAAACATTTTTTTAAAAACGGTACTGTGCCTTTAAGAGAAAAAAAGCATACACGTTCTGCAAAACTGCTTAAAAATGCATCAAACTTTCCAAATTTTTTACAGCAGATTCAACAAGCTTTAGTAAGATTGCCCCACAAGTAAATGAAACATTTAACCCCTTAACATTAACCTTAACCGGAAAAACTCTGTCAGCACCTTGCCACAGCTCTGCTGTGGCTCCTACCTGCCCTTAGGGATTGGAATTGTGGGGTAAAAGCTTTGTTTTGTCCCAAAAGATGTATCAGGACTTTCCGGTATTGTAGCTTGCTGCTTGACAAGGAAAAACAACTGCACATCTGAGGAGCAAAATTAGGCCCCTCCCACCTCACTCAATGTTTCTGGGGGCTTCAAAAAACACACTAAAGTGTTTCAACTAGCCATGTGGGTTCTAAAACTCCAAATATGCCAAGTGAACCCTCAAAAAATTGTCCCTCAAAAACTTTATCCATAGCACTCTCAGTACACACAAACGTTTGCTTATTTATCTCAGAACTAAGTGTCAACCAGAAATTCAATTAGCCCTTTATGCAAGCTAGTAATACCACTATAAGTCTATGATTACAGCTTACCCTTCCCCTCATGGGGATACTGTCAGCCTTTCTGAAATATCACAGTCTCTCCAGAAAAAATGACTGAACATACCTCATTGCTGCATAGCATGAAAACCGTTCCTCACACCGAAGTTTTCCTGTACTCCTCAGCCTCTGTGGGAACAGCAGTGGATCTTAGTTACAAATGCTAAGATCATCATCCTTCAGGCAGAAATCTTGCTTGAAGAAAATAAAAACTAACAGTTTATCACCTCTTTCACTTTACCCTTCCTCTTGCTTAGAGCCGGCAAAGAGAATGACTGGGGGATGGAGTTAAGGGAGGAGCTATATAGACAGCTCTGCTATGGGTGCTCTCTTTGCACTCGGTACATCTTGCAAAAGAAATATAATATTTATTAAAAGCTAAATAGCCAATATCTCAGTATCTTCATAAAAAGAGGGACGTCTCCCTTAAATATTTGATTTGATTATACAATGAATCAATTGCAATATAAACATTTTTTATAGTATCAAGTACACATAAGTTAACAAGTATCAACTGCACAGATACTACTCAGTTGTTATTAGTTTTCAATAGAGGTTCATAAGTGACAACAAATATCTCTGCGTGAGACCAGTCTTACTTTTGCCATTTAGCATATACCACCAAAGGATCGTGTGCTATATATTAGATTATGAAGTTCTCAGAAAGCAGCAGGTCCCCACAGCGATAAGTTGAAGGATGGCAAAAAATATACCTCCAAGACAAAAACAACTCGATTCCTGTTAGACACAGTATTTGACGCAGTCTTTGTGAAATGATCTCTCAGCGGATCTTGTAATCTGGTCTTCACCCCGCATGACCAATGGCGTCTGATGTCATGGATCGTATTGTTGCTGCAGATAAAGTTTACCTGCTTGCTGATTACAAACTGTGATGTTACAGCGGTACACCTTCACTCCTGCACTTAGTGCCTTGCACGCAGGAAAGGACTTGGCTGTTACTTAAGTATAGTAGATGAAAAAAATGTTAAACAAATTAACCTGGGTTAAAAAACAGTTCTGAAGTTAGAGGTTAAAATTTTTGTATTTTCCATGCCACCATTTCTCCGCCAAATACCATCAAATAAAAATTTTTTTTTTACTTTTCAAACTTTAGGATTCTCACTGAAATTATTTACAAACAGTTTGTGCAATCATGGCACAAATGGTTGTAAAAGATTCTCTGGGATCCTCTTTGTTCAAAAATAGACATATGTGGCTTTGCCATTGCTTTTTGGTTATAAGAAGGACGCTAATTGCAGCTGCGCACCACACTTTTATTATTCCCAGCAGTGAATTTTAGCTTTAGTGTAGAGATTAACCTTCCACCTGACACTTCCTACTCCCTAATCCCTGCCTGATCCTTCTCAAACAGCTCTCTTTTCTCTCCCTCACCCTCCACTGGTCAGTCCCATCCTAAGTACTGACAGTCTGCCATTATACAGTTTTAGACCTTTTCTTTTTTATTTATTATTATTTTCTTCAGTGTAGGATTACTCCCTTACTTTCCCACCTCACTGATCCCCCCAAAAAAGCTCTCTAAGTCTCCCCCTTCTAATTTTCACCATCTTAGGTACTGGTAGCTGTCTGCCAGTACCCAGTTTTTTTACAATTTTTCTTTTCTGTTAATAAAAAAACCCAACACATTTGTTTCTGTAGTGTAGCTGCCCCCTCTCATTTACCCCCTCCAAGATAATTTTCCTACCGTCTATACACCCCTTAACTCTAGGATCCCCTCTCCCCTCCCTGCTGCTCTCAGCATTTAGTTTTTCTGCAGTGTAGTGATCTCACTCATTCACGCTCCCTACCGTCCTTACCCCTCCAGTCGATAGGTACTGTTAGCGAGAACACAGCAGAGAGAGGCCCAGGACAGCAGCATCGTACAGGGTATGCCACAGGTCCATAAGGGTTTAACGAACAGCACCGTACATGGGGTTAAGAAAAATCCTTTTTCTTATATTTTAATATTTTATAATGTGTATAACTATGTATTTACTGTAAATATTTTAGATTCCAAAGTTCTTCACATACGAGAAAATGTTCTATATATAATTATCTGTGTCTATGTACTTACCTGCTGCAGACTCTCATCCCTCTGTATATATGTACTTACCTGCTGCAGACCCACAACCCTCTGTGTATATGTACTTTTTCATTTGCACACAAACAATATTCTATGTATATGTACTTATCTGTTGCAGACTCAAATCCCTCTGTATATATGTACTTACCAGCAACAGATTCACATCACTATTTCTGGAAGAACTTACCTGCAGTAGATTCACAGCCTTCTGTGTATATGTACATACCTCCTGCAGACTCACAACCCTCTGTGAATATGTACTTACCTAGTGCACTCACAACCTACATTGTATATGTACTTGCTGCAGACTGACAACCATCTGTGTATATGTACTTTTTCTTTTGCACACTCACAACTCTCTATGGCATCTATTTATCAACCCGTCAACTATGCTGCATTCGCCGGCACCAATACGCTCGCCTAACAATGCTGAAGCAGACCTGAATACATTCTCCAAAGTTACCAAAAAAGCGATGAGCAGCAGACCATTAACTAACAGTCATCGATCTCGCTGCTCTTCGGCTTTTTCCCAGCTTTATTGGTACCCTGTCACTAAACACCCACACTATACCGCCGCTCCCGGACCCCGCCACCACATACATTATACTTATTAACCCCTAATCTGCCCCCCTACACCGCCGCCACCTACATTATACTTATTAACCCCTAATCTGACCCCCTACACCGCTGCTACCTATATTATACTTATTAACCCCTAATCTCCCCCCCTACAACGCCGCCACCTACATTATGTTATTAACCCCTAATCTGCCCCCCTACACCGCCACCACCTACATTATGCTATTAACCCCTAATCTGCCCCCCCCTACACTGCCGCCACCTACCTATATTTATTAACCCCTAATCTGCCACCCCCAATGTCGCTGCCACTATATTAAATTTATTAAGCCCTAAACCTAACCCTAACACCCCCTAACTTAAATATAATTTAAATAAATATAAATAAATATTCCTATCATTAAATAAATTATTCCTATTTAAAACTAAATACTTACCTATAAAATGAACCCTAAGATAGCTACAATATAACTAAAAGTTACCTTGTAGCTATCTTAGGGTTTATTTTTATTTCACAGGCACGTTAGTATTTATTTTAACTAGTTACAATAGTTATTAAATAGTTATTAACTATTTAATAACTACCTAGCTAAAATAAATACACCTGTAAAATAAAACCTAACCTAAGTTACAATTACACCTAACACTACACTATAATTAAATAAATTAACTAATTTAACAATAATTAAATAAAATTAAATAAAATTATCTAAAGTACAAAAAAAACAAACACTAAATTACAGAAAAAATAAAATAATTACAAGTTTTATAAACTAATTACACCTAATCTAATCCCCCTAACAAAATAAAAAAGCCACCCCAAAATAAAAAAGCCCTACCCTACACTAAATTACAAATAGCCCTTAAAAGGGCCTTTTGCGGGGCATTGCTCCAAAGTAATCAGCTCTTTTACCTGTAAAAAAAATTACAAATCCCCCCCAACATTAAAACCCACCACCCACACAACCAACCCTACTCTAAAACCCACCCAATACCCCCTTAATAAAACCTAACATTAAACCCTTGAAGATTACCTTACCGGGAGAAGTGTTCACCCAACCGGGCCGAAGTCCTCAACGAAACCGGCAGAAGTGGTGCTCCAGACGGGCAGAAGTCTTCATCCAGACGGCATCTTCTATCTTCATTCATCCGGCGCGGAGCGGCTCCATCTTCAAGACATTTGATGCGGAGCATCCTCTTCATCCGACGTCTTCTTGAACAATGACGGTTCCTTTAAGTGACGTCATCCAAGATGGCGTCCCTTCAATTCCAATTGGCTGATAGAATTCTATCAGCCAATCAAAATTAAGGTAGGAAAAATCCTATTCGCTGATGTAATCAGCCAATAGGATTGAAGTTCAATTCTATAGGCTGATCCAATCGGCCAATAGGATTGAGCTCGCATTCTATTGGCTGATTGGAACAGCCAATAGAATGCGAGCTCAATCCTATTGGCTGATTGCCTCAGCCAATAGGATTTTTCCTACCTTAATTTCGATTGGCTGATAGAATTCTATTAGATGAGGATGGATCTCCGGTCTTCAAAGCTGTAAGTGGATCTTTGGGGGTTAGTGTTAGGTTTTTTTAAGGGTTTATTGCGTGGGTTTTATTCTTAGGTTAGGGTTTGGGCACTTGAAAAAGAGCTAAATGCCCTCTTAAGGGCAATGCCCATCTAAATGCCCTTTTCAGGGCAAAGGGGAGCTTAGATTTTTTTAGTTAGGATTTTATTTGGGGGGTTGGTTGTGTGGGTGGTGGGTTTTACTGTTGGGGGGTTGTTTGTATTTTTTTTTTACAGGTAAAATAGCGGATTTCTTTGGGGCAATGCCCCACAAAAGGCCCTTTTAAGGGCTATTGGTAGTTTAGTTTAGACTAGGGGATGTTCTCTTTGCCACTTCCTGTAGGGAAGGATACTATCCCACAAGTAATGGATGAAACTGTGGACTCGGTACCTCTTGCAAAAGAAATATATTTATTAAAAGCTAAATAGCCAATATCTCAGTATCTTCATAAAAAGAGGGACGTCTCCCTTAAATATTTGATTTGATTATACAATGAATCAATTGCAATATAAACATTTTTTATAGTATCAAGTACACATAAGTTAACAAGTATCAACTGCACAAATACTTTCCCACCTTACTTTCCCACCTCACTGATCCCCCCAAAAAAGCTCTCTAAGTCTCCCCCTTCTAACTAATTTCCACCATCTTAGGTACTGGTAGCTGTCTGCCAGTACCCAGTTTTTTTTACAATTTTCTTTTCTGTTAATAAAAAAACCCAACACATTTTTTTTGTAGTGTAGCTGCCCCCTCTCATTTACCCCCTCCCCCTCCAAGATAATTTTCCTACCGTCTATACACCCCTTAACTCTAGGATCCCCTCTCCCCTCCCTGCTGCTCTCAGCATTTAGTTTTTCTGCAGTGTAGTGATCTCACTCATTCACGCCCCCTACCGCCCTTTCCCCTCCAGTCGATAGGTACTGTTAGCGAGAACACGGCAGAGAGAGGCCCAGGACAGCAGCATCGTTCAGGGTACGCCACAGGTCCATAAGGGTTTAATGAACAGCACCGTACATGGGGTTAAGAAAAATCCTTTTTCTTATATTTTAATATTTTATAATGTGTATAACTATGTATTTACTGTAAATATTTTAGATTCCAAAGTTCTTCACATAGGAGAAAATGTTCTATATATAATTATCTGTGTCTATGTACTTACCTGCTGCAGACTCTCATCCCTCTGTATATATGTACTTACCCAGGGGCGGACTGAGACCAACTAGGGCCCCCGGGCAAAAGTGTGGCAGGGCCCCCCACCCCCTCTTTGCTCCACCTACCTACCACCTCTGCCCCTCCTCCACCCTATTGCCCCCCAATCTCATGTGCCCCTCCCACCTCCCTTGACCCTCCCACCTCATATGCATGTTTTTAATTGCCATATAAAGACAATTTTTTTCTTAAATATTTTTAATAAGAACTAAATATTGTAAATATAACAAGAAAAAAAAATAATCCCTATGCCTATATGCACTACAGTTTGGAGCATAAAGTAATGAGGGGCAGACAAGGGGGTAAAATCACTTGTTACTGGCAGCAAAGAGTTAAAAATCATTCATTTGTATATTTCATGATGCTATAACTATGCGTCTATACTAAATAGTTTCACTGAAACCAGGGCAGGTTTAGAAAAATCAATTTTATAACGAGAGTATAGTCAAAATTAAACTTTAAAGGAACATGAAATCCAAAAAAATACTTGAATGATTTAGGCAGAACAATTTTAAACAACTTTCCAGTTTACTTATATTGTCAAATTTGCTTCATTCTCTTGGTATCATTTGTTGAAGGAGCAGCAATGCATTACTGGTTTCTAACTGAACACATGGGTGAGCCAATGACAGTTGGTGTATATATGCAGCCACCTATCAGTATCTAGAACCTAGTTTCTTTGCTGCTCCTGAGCTTACCTAGACCTTTCAGCAATGGATAACAAGAGAATGAAGCAAATTAAATAATAGAAGTAAATTGGAAAGTTGTTTAAAATGATATGCTCTGTCTAAATCATGAATGTCTAATTATGACTTTACTGTCCCTTTAATGATTCAGATTGAACATACAATTTTAAACACCATTCATTACAATTTACTTCTATTATCTAAGTTGCTTAATTCACTTCCTATCATTTGTTGAAAAACATACCTGGGTAGGTTCAGAAGCAGCAACGGACTACTGGGATTTAGCTGAAGATTGTTTGATGCACATACTGTATATGCCTCTTGTTATTGGCTCACCCAACATGTTCAGATAGTTCCCAGTAGAACAATTGCTGCTCCCCTCCTATAGCATCTCATGTAGAGATATACAGTACTATAGAGAGGTCTAACGCCCGCCAAAACCTAATATATACACATATAACACAATGGAAAGGTTGCCTATGCCTCACACACAGCTCCAACCCAGTACCTTATATACAAATATATAATATTATAGAGAGGTTCCCTGTGTCTTACACACAGCCCCTCCCCTGTACCTTATATACATATATATAATATTATAGAGAGGTTCCCTCTGCCTCACACACAGCCCCTCCCCAGTACCTTATATACAGATATATAATATTATAGAGAGGTTCCCTCTGCCTCACACACAACCCCTCCCCAGTGCCTTATATACAGATATATAATATTATAGAGAGGTTCTCTCTGCCTCACACACAGCCCCTCCCCAGTACCTTATATAGAGATATATAATATTATAGAGAGGTTCCCTATGCCTCACACACAGCCCCTCTCCAGTACCTTATATACAGATATATAATATTATAGAGAGGTTCCCTATGCCTCACACACACACAGCCCCTCCCCAGTACCTTATATACAGATATATAATATTATAGAGAGGTTCCCTCTGCCTCACACACAGCCCCTCCCCGGTGCCTTATATACAGATATATAATATTATAGAGAGGTTCTCTCTGCCTCACACACAGCCCCTCCCCAGTACCTTATATACATATATATAATATTATAGAGAGGTTCCCTATGCCTTATACACAGCCCCTCTCCAGTACCTTATATACAGATATATTATAGAGAGGTTCCCTCTGTCATACGCACACTGACCCCTCCCCAGTACCTTATATACAGATATATAATATTATAGAGAGGTTCCTTTTGTCACACATACAGCCCCCTCCCCAGTTCCTTATATACAGATTTATATTATAGAGGTTCCCTCTGTCATATACCCCTCCACAGTTCCTTAGATACAGATTTATATTATATAGGTTCCCTCTATCATACACACAGACCCCTCCCCAGTTCCTTATACATATTTATATCATAAAGTTCCCCTCTATCATACACACAGACCCCTCCCCAGTTCCTTATACATATTTATATCATAGAGTTCCCCTCTGTCATACACACAGACCCCTCCCCAGTTCCTTATACATATTTATATTATAGAGTTCCCCTCTGTCATACACACAGACCCCTCCCCAGTTCCTTATACATATTTATATTATAGAGTTCCCCTCTGTCATACACACAGACCCCTCCCCAGTTCCTTATACATATTTATATTATAGAGTTCCCCTCTGTCATACACACAGACCCCTCCCCAGATCCTTATACATATTTATATTATAGAGTTCCCCTCTGTCATACACACAGACCCCTCCCCAGTTCCTTATACATATTTATATTATAGAGTTCCCCTGTGTCACATACAGGATCTGTAAATATATATATATATATATATATATATATATATATATATATATATATATATATATATATATACTGTAGCACATGCTGCATATTAGCTAGTATCTCAGCTCAGCCATAGCCATGTCTGGAAAGTGGAAACAGAAAAAGCAAATGATGTAATGATCTGAAAGTTTCTTATTGCTCAGCAGCACAGCAGATATCACAGGGAGTTTACCTAGGTTGCAGTTAACCCTTTAAGATTCAGGATGCAGTTTCTCCCCCCTCCCCATCAGTTCACAATAAATGAGTATAAGTCAGGTCAGGGCGGCATTTGTATTCAAATGGAGTTTAAATAGATTGTGTAAGTAGTATGTAATTAGTAAGTACTGTAGTCTGCTTGCTTGCTTGCTTTAGTATTAGCAAATCATGCAAGCAAGCAGACTGCAGTACTTACTTTACACTTAACAATTAGAAGAATTTACTATTCACTTGATCACTTCAACAACAGTCATCAAATGAAAAGTGTCAGACAGTCATACTCAGACTCAGTCAGTGTATAAGGCTCTTCTACTTTAGCTACTTATATAATAAGTAAAGTAGAAGAGCCTTATATACACGGACTGAGTCTGACTGCCTGACACATTTCATTTAATGTCACATGACTGTGTGATTTGACTTGCCTCCGGTCTGTCAGCCTGTGCCCAGCTCCTTCAATTGCCGCCTGAGACGTCGCCTTTCGCCAGTGCCGCCACAAACTGCTCAACCTGCTGCAATGTTGCTGCCACCTCTAATGCGCACAGTTAAAATTGTGTGCGCACGGCGTGCCGGGTCACGGGTGTGGGTGGAGGCGGAGCTTCAGCTGAGAAGCCAGGAGACAAGGTGGACCGGATCATAATATGTGGACCTGGACCGGATATATACACACTGCAGTATATACACACCGCACACACCCGGCCGGTCCTTATTTTGCAGCAGGGCAGCCAGCATTTCAATCCGGACTCCTCTGTGTGTTGTCAGTGACAGTTAGTGAGTCAGTCAGACAGACTGTCACTTACTTACCGACTCGGCAGCTCCTTCCTTCTCTAAGTATCCATGGTGGTCACACGCACTAAGTAACCCCCCCAGAACAAAATTAAAAGCCCCCCAACAAAATATATTTTTTACATATATATAAATAATAAATAAATAAAAACAGCTTCAGCATATGATCATGCATGGATGGGGGAGGGGCCCCCTAAGAAGCCGGGCCCTCGGGCAAGGGCCGATTTGCCCGACTTGTCAGTCCGCCCCTGTACTTACCTGCTGCAGACCCACAACCCTCTGTGTATATGTACTTTTTCATTTGCACACAAACAATATTCTATGTATATGTACTTATCTGTTGCAGACTCAAAACCCTCTGTATATATGTACTTACCAGCAACAGATTCACATCACTATTTCTGGAAGAACTTACCTGCAGTAGATTCACAGCCTTCTGTGTATATGTACATACCTCCTGCAGACTCACAACCCTCTGTGAATATGTACTTACCTAGTGCACTCACAACCTACATTGTATATGTACTTTCTGCAGACTGACAACCATCTGTGTATATGTACTTTTTCTTTTGCACACTCACAACACTCTATGGCATCTATTTATCAACCCGTCAACTATGCTGCATTCGCCGGCACCAATATGCTCGCCTAACATCGCTGAAGCGGACCTGAATACGTTCTCCAAAGTTACCAAAAAAGCGATGAGCAGTGGACCATTAACTAACAGTCATCGATCTCGCTGCTCTTCGGCTTTTTCCCAGCTTTATTGGTACCTTGTCACTAAACACCCACACTATACTATACTGTTTTACCCATAAACCGCCGCTCCCGGAACCCGCCACCACCTACGTTATACTTATTAAACCCTAATCTGCCCCCTACACCGCCGCCACCTACATTATACTTATTAACCCCTAATCTCCCCCCCTACAGCGCCGCCACCTACATTATGTTATTAACCCCTAATCTGCCCCCCTACACCGCCGCAACCTACATTATACTTATTAACCCCTAATCTCCCCCCTACACCGCCGCCACCTACATTATGTTATTAACCCCTAATCTTCCCCCCCTACACCGCCGCCACCTACCTACATTTATTAACCCCTAATCTGGCGTCCCCAACGTCGCCGCCACTATATTAAATTTATTAAGCCCTAACCCTAACACCCCCTAACTTAAATATAATTTATATAAATATAAATAAATATTCCTATCATTAAATAAATTATTCCTATTTAAAATAAACCCTAAGATAGCTACAATATAACTAATAGTTACATTGTAGCTATCTTAGGGTTTATTTTTATTTCACAGGTATTTATTTTAACTAGTTACAATAGTTATTAAATAGTTATTAACTATTTAATAACTACCTAGCTAAAATAAATACACCTGTAAAATATAATCTAAGTTACAATTACACCTAACACTACACTATAATTAAATAAATTAACTAATTTAACAACAATTAAATAAAATTATCTAAAGAACAAAAAAAACCCCCACTAAATTACAGAAAAAAATAAAATAATTACAAGTTTTTTTAAACTAATTACACCTAATCTAATCCCCCTAACAAAATAAAAAAGCCCCCCCCCCCAAAAAAAAAGCCCTACCCTACACTAAATTACAAATAGCCCTTAAAAGGGCCTTTTGCGGGGCATTGCCCCAAAGTAATCAGCTCTTTTACCTGTAAAAAAAATTACAAATCCCCCCCAACATTAAAACCCACCACCCACACAACCAACCCTACTCGAAAACCCACCCAATACCCCCTTAATAAAACCTAACACTAACCCCTTGAAGATTACCTTACCGGGAGAAGTGTTCACCCAACCGGGCCGAAGTCCTCAACGAAGCCGGCAGAAGTGGTGCTCCTGGCGGGCATCTTCTATCTTCATCCATCCGGCGCGGAGCGGCTCCATCTTCAAGACATTCGATGCGGAGCATCCTCTTCATCCGACGTCTTCTTGAACAATGACGGTTCCTTTAAGTGACGTCATCCAAGATGTCGTCCCTTCAATTCCGATTGGCTGATAGAATTCTATCAGCCAATCGAAATTAAGGTAGGAAAAATCCTATTGGCTGATGTAATCAGCCAATAGGATTGAAGTTCAATCCTATTGGCTGATCCAATTGGCCAATAGGATTGAGCTTGCATTCTATTGGCTGATTGGAACAGCCAATAGAATGCAAGCTCAATCCTATTGGCTGATTGCCTCAGCCAATAGGATTTTTCCTACCTTAATTCCGATTGGCTGATAGAATTCTATTCGTTGAGGAGGGATCTCCGGTCTTCAAAACTGTAAGTGGATCTTTGGGGGTTAGTGTTAGGTTTTTTAAGGGTTTATTGGGTGGGTTTTATTCTTAGGTTAGGGTTTGGGCACTTGAAAAAGAGCTAAATGCCATTTTAAGGGCAATGCCCATCCAAATGCCCTTTTCAGGGCAATGGGGAGCTTAGATTTTGTTAGTTAGGATTTTATTTGGGGGGTTGGTTGTGTGGGTGGTGGGTTTTACTGTTGGGGGGTTGTTTGTATTTTTTTTTTTACAGGTAAAAGAGCGGATTTCTTTGGGGCAATGCCCCACAAAAGGCCCTTTTAAGGGCTATTGGTAGTTTAGTTTAGGCTAGGGTTTTTTTTTTCATTTTGGGGGGGGCTTTTTTATTTTGATAGGGCTATTACATTAGGTGTAATTAGTTTAAGTATCTAATTAGATTTTTTTTTGGGGTAATTTAGTGTTAGTTTTTTTTGTAATTTAGGTAATTGTATTTAATTTAGGTAATTTATTTAATTGTAGTGTAAGGTTAGGTTTTATTGTAAGGCAGGTTAGGTTTTATTTTACAGGTAAATTTGTATTTATTTTAGCTAGGTAGTTAGTTAATAGTTAATAACTATTTACTAACTAGTCTACCTAGTTAAAATAAATACAAACTTGCTTGTGAAATAAAAATAAAACCTAAGCTAGCTACAATGTAACTATTAGTTATATTGTAGCTATCTTAGGGTTTATTTTATAGGTATTTAGTTTTAAATAGTAATTATTTAGTTATTAATAGTAGGTTTTATTTAGATTTATTTTAATTATATTTAAGTTAGGGGGTGTTAGGGTTAGGGCTAGACTTAAGTTTAGGGGTTAATAAATTTAGTATAGTGGCAGCAGATTAGGGGTTAATAGATGTAGGTAGGTGGCGGCGATGTTAGGGGCGGCAGATTAGGGGTTAATAATATTTAACTAGTGTTTGCGAGTCGGGAGTGCGGCGGTTTAGGGGTTAATATGTTTATTATAATGGTGGCGATGTCTGGAGTGGCAGATTAGGGGTTAATAACATTATGTAGGTGTCGGCAATGTCGGGGGCAGCAGATTAGGGGTTAATAAGTGTAAGATTAGGGGTGTTTAGACTTCGGGTTCATGTTAGGGTGTTAGGTGTAAACATAATTTTTCTTTCCCCATAGGAATCAATGGGACTGTGTTACGGAGCTTTACGCTGCTTTATTGCAGGTGTTAGGCTTTTTTTCATCCGGCTCTCCCCATTGATGTCTATGGGGAAATCATGCACGAGCACGTAAAACCAGGTTACCGCAGCTTTCAACAGCGCTGGTATTGGAGTGCGGTATGGAGCACAATTTTGCTCTACGCTCACTTTTTGCCTGTTAACGCCGGGTTTTTGTAAACCTGTAATACCAGCGCTGTAAGGAAGTAAGCAGTGACAATAACTTGCAAGTTATTACCGCACCCCTCATAATGCAAAACTCGTAATCTAGCCGAAAGTGACTTCTTGATATTTTTAGCCCGTCTAAAAGTGAATGATGGTCTATTTGGAATCAAGGATCTTAATTGTTCATCCACACGGAGAACATGCCAATGTTTATTTACAATTTTTTTAATCTGATCACTATCGGCTGAGTAAGTGGACACACATCGTAGGGTTTTGTCTTTCTTTTTAGCCTTAGGGGTGAGTAATTCTTTCCTGTCTCTGGTTATTGCCTTATTGTAAGCTCTGGCAAGAGAGTTTTTAGAATAACCTTTTCAGGAGTCTGGTTCTTAGATCTAATGCTGCTGTCTTAAAAATATCTACAGTGCTACAATTTCTCCTATGATGCAAATATTCCCCCACTGGTAACCCTGTGACCGTGGATGGGTAATGGTGGCTATTAGCTTGAAGTATATTATTCGTAGCCGTCGCTTTTCTATAAGCGTCTGTCACCAAGTGGTTTTCAACTTTACAGATAGAAAGGTTGAGGAATTCCACTTTATCTTTACTAATGGTAGAAGTGAGATATAACCCAAAGGGGTTCACTTTAAGTACTTTAATGAAATCCAGCAGTAAATATTGAGGGCCATTCCACACAAAAAATATATCTATATATCTGGACCAGTGGGATATATGAGTGGTATAGTGTTTAAGTGACTCATGAAACACTACAGTCTCTTCCCACCAGTCCAGATATATATTTGAGTATGTGGGGGCACAAGAAGTACCCATAGCTGTCCCACATACCTGCAAGTAAAACCTGTCATCAAAAACACAAGTTGTGAGTCAATACAAACTCTAAGAGTTTAATTAGAAATTCCTTCAATTCACTGGATATATTAGATTCTTTAAATAGAAAGTGAGAAATGGCTTTATCGCATGTAACAAGGATCGTCTCTAAATTTGTCTCAACTTTCTTGCACTTTGTTAAAATATGCATAGTATCCCTTGTGTAGGATGGAAGGGACTCAACTATATATCCAAGTCTCGAATCTACGTATTTACTTGCTTTCTCAGTTAGGGAGCCTATGCCTGACACTATAGGTCTCCCCGGTGGTATGGAAAGACTTTTATGTACTTTCGGCAGCAAGTAAAATGTGGTGACCCTCGGTTGTGTAACTTGTAAAAAACAAAACTCCTTGAGATCTCATTATCCAGAGCATCATTTATTAGTTTATTATATTTACTCAAAAATATCTCAGTGGGGTTACTTAGAAGATTTTTATAGTTATTAGTATTAAGAAGTTGTCTTTTGGCCCCTTCTTGGTACATAACATCTTCTATCTTCATCCATCCGGTGCGGAGCGGCTCCATCTTCAAGACATCCGGCGAGGAGCATCCTCTTCTTCCGACGACTAACAACGAAGGACGGTTCCTTTATGCGACGTCAACCAAGATGGCGTCCCTTGAATTCTGATTGGCTGATAGAATTCTATCAGCCAATAGGAATTAAAGGTGAAAAAATCCTATTGGCTGATGCAATCATGAGATCTAAAACTTCCATGCACAAAGCTACTGAAGGGAATGATTGAAACTGAAGGTTCTGACAAGCTGAAACCAATTTTAATTGTCTCTTGTCTGTTAGAGACAGAGTCATGGACACTGAATCTATCTGGAAACCTAAAAAGGTGACCCTTGTCTGAGGAATCAAATAACTTTTTGGTAAATTGATCCTCCAACCATGTTTTCAAAGAAACAACACTAGTTGATTCATGTGAGATTCTGTAGAACGTAAAGACTGAGCTAGTACCAAGATATCGTCCAAATAAGGAAATACCGCAATATCCTCTGATTACAGAGAGTAGGGCACCGAGAACCTTTGAAAAGATTCTTGGAGCTGTCGCTTGGCCAAAAGGAAGAGCAACAAATTGGTAATGCTTGTCTAGAAAAGAGAATCTAAGGAACTGCTAGTGATCTGGATGAATCAGAATATGAAGATATGAATCCTGTAAGTCTATTGTGGACATATAATGCCCTTGCTGAACAAAAGGCAGAATAGTCCTTATAGTCACCATTTTGAAAGTTGGTACTGTTACATAACGATTCAAAATCTTTAGATCCAGAACTGATCTGAATGAATTTTCTTTCTTTGGGACAATGAATAGATTTGAATAAAACCCCAGACCCTGTTCCTGAAACGGAACTGGCATGATTACCCCTGATAACTCCAGGTCTGAAACACACTTCAGGAAAGCCTGAGCCTTTTCTGGGTTCGCTGGAATACGTGTGAGAAAAAATCTTCTCACAGGCGGTCTTACTCTGAAACCTATCCTGTACCCCTGAGAGACAATACTCTGAATCCAATGATTTTGGACTGAATTGATCCAAACATCTTTGAAAAACTTTAATCTGCCCCCTACCAGCTGAGCTGGAATGAGGGCCGCACCCCCATGCGGACTTGGGGGCTGGTTTTGATCTCTTAAATGGCTTGGATTTATTCCAAATTGAGGAAGGCTTCCAATTGGGAACAGATTCCTTTGGGGAAGGATTAGATTTCTGTTCCTTATTAAGTAGAAAGGAACGAAAACCGTTAGAAGCTTTAAATTTACCATTAGACTTTTTATCCTGTGGCAAAAAGGCTCCCTTCCCCCCAGTAACAGTTGAAATTATTGAATCCAACGGAGAACCAAATAATTTATTACCTTGGAAGGAAAGAGATAGCAATCTTGACTTAGAAGTCATGTCAGCATTCCAAGATTTAAGCCATAAAGCTCTTCTAGCTAAAATAGCTAAAGACATATATCTAACATCAATTTTGATGATATAAAAAATGGCATCACAAATGAAATTATTAGCATGTTGAATTAATTTAACAATGCTAGACACATTATGATCCGATACTTGTTGCGCTAAAGTTTCCAACCAAAAAGTTGAAGCATCAGCCAAAGAAATTGCAGGCACAAGAAGATGACCTGAATATAAATAAGCCTTCCTTAGATAAGATTCAAGTTTCCTATCTAAAGGATCTTTAAAAGAAGTACTATCTTCCGTAGGAATAGTAGTACGTTTAGCAAGAGTAGAGATAGCCCCATCAACTTTAGGGATCTTATCCCAAAACTCCAATCTATCAGTTGGCAAAGGATACAATTTTTTAAACCTTGAAGAAGGAATAAAAGAAGTACCAGGCCTATTCCATTCCTTTGAAATAATATCTGAAATAGCATCAGGAACTGGAAAAACCTCTGGAATAAACACAGGAGGTTTATAAACAGAATTTAAATGTTTACTAGTTTTAATAGCAAGAGGACTAGTTTCCTCAATATCCAATGTAATCAACACTTCTTTTAATAAAAGAACGAATATACTCCATTTTAAATAAATAAGAGGATTTGTCAGTGTCAATATCTAAGGCAGGATCTTCTGAATTAGATAGATCCTTATCAGAGAAAGATAAATTAGTATGTTGCCGGTCATTTGAAATTTCATCAACTCTATGAGAAGTTTTAAAAGACCTTTTACGTTTATTAGAAGGCGGGATGGCAGACAAAGCCTTCTGAATAGAATCAGCAATAAAATCTTTTAGATTCACAGGTGTATCTTGTACATTAGATGTTGAAGGAACAGCAACAGGCAATGTATTATTACTGATGGACACATTTTCTGCATGTAAAAGTTTATCATGACAACTATTACAAACCACAGCTGGAGATATAATCTCCACTAGTTTACAACAAATGCACTTAGCTTTGGTAGAACTGTTATCAGGCAGCAGGGTTCCAACAGTGATTTCTGAGCCAGGATCAGATTGAGACATCTTGAAAATGTAAGAGAAAAATACAACATATAAAGCAAAATTATCAATTTCCTTATATGGCAGTTTCAGGAATGGGAAAAAAAATGCAAACAGCATAGCCCTCTGATAGAGAAAAAAGGCAAAAGGCATATAGGAATGGGGTTTTAAATAATGAAAATATTTGGCGCCAAGTATGACGCACAACACAAACAGAAAAATATTTTTTGGTGCTAACAACATCTGGAAATGACACACTCGCGTCATTGAAGACGCAACCTTGTGAAAGAACTCAGCGTCAACTAAGACGTCGGAAGTGATGACTTTGCGTCATCGAACGTAACTTCGTGCCAAAGAAAATCTTGCGCCAAAAATGACGCAATATACTTTGGCATTTTGCGCCCTCACAAGCCTAATTCTGCCCGCAAATTTAAAAAGACAGTCAATTAACTATACCCCAGGTAAGAAATACATTTTTCCTAAACAATGCATTTCCCAGATATGAAACTGACAGTCTGCAAAAAGAAATATACTGAAAACCTGAATTATGGCAAATATAAGTACAATACATATATTTAGAACTTTATATAAATGCATAAAGTGCCAAACCATAGCTGAGAGTGTCTTAAGTAATGAAAACATACTTACCAAAAGATACCCATCCACATATAGCAGATAGCCAAACCAGTACTGAAACGGTTATCAGTAGAGGTCATGGAATATGAGAGTATATCGTCGATCTGAAAAGGGAGGTAGGAGATTAATCTTTACGACCGATAACAGAGAACCTATGAAATAGATCTCCCGTGAGGAAAACCATTGCATTCAATATTTGATACTCCCTTCACATCCCTCTGACATTCACTGTACTCTGAGACGAATTGGGATTCAAAATGCTGAGAAGCACATGTCAACGTAGAAATCTTAGCACAAACTTACTTCTCCCCCTCCATAGGAGGCAAAGTTTGTAAAACTGAATTGTGGGTGTGGTGAGGGGTGTATTTATAGGCATTTTGAGGTTTGGGAAACTTTGCCCCTCCTGGTAGGATTGTTTATCCCATACGTCACTAGCTCATGGACTCTTGCCAATTACATGAAAGGAACAGCTTTATCTTTATGGTTTTCAAAACCTTGTGATATATTTTCCTTGCAGCAGGCTTACGAGCCTGTATCATAGTGTTAATTACAGAGTCAGAGAAACCTCTATGACTAAGGACTAAGCTTTCAATTTCCATGCCTTCAAATTTAGAGATTTAAGATCCTGGATTGAAAAAAGGGCCTTGAGACAGAAGGTCTGGTCTTAGAGGAAGTGACCAAGGTTGGCAACTGGACATCCGGATCTATCTGGAAACCTAAAAAGGTGACCTTTGTCTGAGGAATCAAGAAACTCTCTGGTAAATTGATCCTTCAAACATGTCTTTGAAGAAACAGCAGAAATTGTTTTATCTGAGATTCTGCTAAATGAAAAGATTGAGCTAGTACCAAGATATCGTCCAAATAAGGAAACACGCAATACCCTGCTCTCTGATTACAGATAGAAGGGCACCTAGAACTATTTAGAATATTCTTGGTGCTATTGCAAGGCCAAATGGAAGAGCGCCAAATTGGTAATGCTTGTTTAGAAAAGAGAATCTCAGAAAACTATAGTGATCTGGATGAATCGGATTGTGAAGGTAAGCATCCTGTAAGTCTATTGTGGACATGAAGTGACCTTGCTGAACAAAAGGCAGAATAGTCCTTATAGTCACCATCTTGAAAGTTGAGACTCTTACAAAACGATTTAAAATTTTCAGATCCAAAATTGTATTGAAATAATTTTACTTCTTTGGTACAATGAATAGATTTGAATAAAAACCCCAATCCTTGTTCTTGCTGTGGAACTGGGATAATTACCCCTGAGAGTTCTAGATTTGAAACACATTTCAGAAAGGCTTGAGCTTTTACTGGGTTTTTTGGTACATGGGTAAGAAAGAATCTTCCCAAAGGAGGTATTTTTCTGAATCCTATTCGATACCCCTGAGAAATTATATTCTAAATCTACTGATTTTGGACAGAGTATGTCCAAACGTTTTGAAATAGTTTTAGTCTGCCCCCTTCCAGTAGAACTGTCTTGAGGTTTGCACCTTCATGTAGGTTTAGGGGCAGGATTTGGTTTCTTATAAGGCTTTGATCTATTCCAATTCGGAGATGGTCTCGAATTAGAGCCAGAGGCCTTAGGGGGAAAAAAGGTTTTCTGTTCTCTATTCTGATGAAAGGAAGGAAAATGATTGAGAGCTTTACATTTACCCTTAGATTTCTTGACACCATGTCAACATTCCAAGATTTAAGCCATAAAGCTCTTCTAGTTAGAATGGCTAAAGACATGGATTTGACATTGATCTTCATAACATCCACTATAGCATCACAAATAAAATGATTTGTTTGTTGAAGTAAAACAATAATGTTTGATAATTCCGAATCTGAAGACAACTGCTGTGCTAAACTGTCCAACCAAAATGTAGAAGCAGCAGCAACATCAGCAATAGATATAACTGGTCTAAGAATATAGTCAGTGTGTAAATATGCCCATCTTTGATCATTTTCAAGCTTCCTGTCTAAAGGACCCTTAAAATAAGTACTGTCCTCCATAGGAATAGTAGTACGTTTGACAAGAGTAGACATTGCCCCATCAACTTTAGGAACTGTTTCCCAAAGTTTATAAATTGGTTACAGGTAAAGGATACAATTTCTAAAACCTAGAAGAAGGGTAAAAAGAGGTACCAGGCTTAGACCATTCTTTAGCAATCACATTAGAGATAGCGTCAGGAATAGGAAATACTTTAGGAGTAACAACAGTAGTCTTACATACAAAATTTAGATGATTACTAGCTTTATCATCAGGAGGTTTAGACTCCTCAATAGCCAAATGAAACAAAACTTCCTTTAAGAGAGAACGACTATAATTTATCTTTAATAAAAAAAAGATTTGTCTATATCTGTCTCTGACGTGGCATCCTCTGAAACAGAGGAAACCTCATCAGTAGAGGATACGTCAGTATGCTGAAGGTCAGAACTTAATTCACTAGGTTTAGGAACATGTTGCAAAACCCTTTCACTTTTATTTGAAGGCAAAATAGCAGTCATTGCCTTCTTAATAGCTGCAACAATAAAACCTTACATTTCTGCAGTAATGCTATGTACATTAGACTAAAATGGAATAACAGTTGGTGTATTTGTACTAATAGATATATTATCAGCATTTAACAATTTGTCAAAACAAGAGCCCCATAATTGAGCTGAAGAATTTAGATCAGCTTTATTACAACAAACACACTTAGTTTTGGTAGATATGTGTTCAGGCAGCTCAAATCCTATGGTAACATCAGAGGCAGGTTCAGTTTGAGACATAATTTCAAAAAACTAAATTTGAAAAAAATAAATTAATTATGCATATTTATATCCATGCTCCTATATATGATATATATATATATATATATATATATATATATATATATATATATATATATAAAAAAGCATTTCAACAAAGTGCAAGCACTCACTGGTCTTAGTTAAAATATCCAAAAATGTATTAAGTCATAATTAAAAGAGTGACATAACGTTTCAGCATGGCATTGTGCCTTTGTCAAATGTCAGCATATTTTCACAAAGTATATAACACACTTAAAAACATCTAACACAAATGTTAAAAACATACCCCTTGGGGGGCGGAGCTAGCCATAGCACTGACTAGACGTGTATTCACTGAGCTCCTGAGGCTAAAAGTTAAAAAGGGCTCCACAAAGTGTAAATTTACATGGCTAACGTCACTCAAACTGCTAGCTATTATAGGTGGACACTATCCTTTGGCAGTTTGATCTGCTTCATCAGCTTTGTCCGCCTGATTCGTTAATACGAACCCATTCACCTACTTTACTGTGAGCGGCTGTTATCGGCTCTATCCCGGAGGGCTGGGGATCCACTCCGGGTCAACCAACATCTGTCCACGCATATTTGGATCTCGCTACATAGCCCAGCTGCTACTGCCCTAGAGGACATCGGCACTCACGAGCGGACACTAAACACCTCTACTACTTGTGGCTGCAGCTGTGCCTCTGCTCCGGAGGGCCGGGGCTCCGCTCCGGAGTGCTTGATACAGCGATTGGCAGCCCGCACTTGTTCTCAGCTCCCCCCTGTCAGCACCGCTCCGGAGGGTCGGGGATCCGCTCCTGAGCGCTCAACTAGCGGCACCTGCTGTACCTGCCCGGGTGCATCTGGAGGTCTTCACTGCCGGTGGTCCTTGCATGGAGGAGATCGGAAGCGGACTACTTACCTCCTGCATATCATCAGGTGGTAGGCTGTGCTGGGAGGCTAACTGGCTCATTTAGACCTACAAAATTGGTGAGAAGCTGTCCGGGCCTTCTTGTTGCGCAGTCTTCAGAAAAGGCGCGAACACCCGCCATCTTGGGCTTCAGCGCTCCCTCACACCTACACTGGGCCAGGAGTAACAGCCATCTGCCAACGTAGAGAGTTTTTGCTACTGTGTCTATCCAGACAAAAACTGTTGTGCTTTTCTTCGCAGCGTGACCTACTCCAGGGACCGGGTAAGAAACTGCTGGTATACTTGGAACCCTATACTATTCCCTTAGACCCCGGTGGGTAGGCTGCACACAAGTGATAATTAAGGCTGTTACCCGGCTACATACAGGGCCTGGGACATTATACCCCACTATCTGAGCTGGATTTATCTCCCCTTCTTACCGCAACTTTTTCATAAAGGTTTGGAACTTGTGGGAACACAGCATAATAGGAGACTTCACTGCTGGATATTAACCACTTCTCCCATTTACCTATTTCTTACACAATAAGTTGCAACTTCTCATCTATATCTCCTTCTCCACAAGAGAGCACTACTAAGGCCTTAATCTGAGGAGGTAGCTCTCATACTCTCTGGATTCAGATATATGTAATAACTTTGGCTCACCACATCTTTAAAATTAATCTCCATAAACACCCCCCCCTAAGGTAGCTAGAGGTGTACTGTATTCCAAACCCCTGCTCTGGTTCACCATTCTTATATGCTCCTGCTCAAGCACCTCTGCTAGACCATCTATGTGCTGAACTCTTTTTTTTTTTTTTTTTTAACCCCCTTTGAGTATTAGCTGTTGCGTCAGCTTTATTGTCCTCAGGTTTGTAGCCTGAGGTGGAGTGCTATTATATTTCTTGCAGTAACATCCAATGTCTTATATTGCAGGTCATTAAGTTTAAGCCTGGTTCATATGTTAGCCAAAAGCTACTGTATATACATATCTAGGGCCTGGTAATTTGTTCTAGTTATATGGTCTTACTCTATAACAATAGCCCCAGGGTTAAATCACTATAAGGTTGGTGTTTTGAATGTATATAGAGATATATCTGCATTAGTAATGTAACCGCTCCTCTCAGGCTTTGGAGGTGTCCTCTCCTCCCTTTCCCACCAGGCTATCGCTGGCGGGTCATACCCCTGTTCCCTTACCTAGCTCTATATATCTATCTGAGTTGTAAAGCCCAGTCCCCTAACCCACATACTCGCTTTCCCCCCCCCACCACCCCCCCTAGAATAACATTTTGGCTGAGTTAGCTGCATAGGTGATTACAGTAATATGCCACATATTTGATTTTCCCTCACCTCCCCACCCTCACCCTGCCAACCTGATTTTTAGGCCCTTATTCAATATACTAAGCTAAGTGATAACCCATTAGCTCTGGCCTCGGATTGCTTTTTTTTTTTTTTAAATATGTTTATTTATTTTTCATTCAGTATCAATATAACTGTAACAGAGCTCATTTGCTCATATTTTGCACCACGCAGGGTAAGAAAGAAATTTTTTTTTCCCAATCATGTATACAGAAATAAAAAGATAAATATCTAGCATTTATGCCTAGACAATAACCAGGTTCCGTGCCCATTACCTTATGGACATCACATAGTAAATAAACATTGTAAGTAGGCTAAGGAAAAAAAAAAAGGAAGAAGAAAAAAAAACAAAATGCTGTATTGCGTCTAAATACAATTATTACATTTTGTTCTCATTAACCAGATCGGAAAAAAGAAGAAAAAGAGAAAGAAAAACAGCAAAAAAAAAAAAAAAAAAAGCCACCTCCACCACGCCACGTAAAGGTGTCTTATAATCTAAGAGTCCCCCAATTTTTCAAAGCCAGGATACTGGAAATAGTTCTCTTAATATCAGACCTTCAAAGTAGTCTGTTTTGTGGAATGCCTTAGTAAGTATATATTGCATGGGAAGCGGATATGTCTGGATAATATTTTCCCATTTATTGAAAAAACGTTGGGTTGGTTTATTGTGTAGGTTTGACACATTATATTGCTCAAATATGATCTGTTGTCTTACTGCTTCTAGGAAAATCTTAAAAGGTATTGTTCTGGTCTGCTTCCAATTCCTTAGAATTAAATTCCGACCTATAAGTATAATAGTATTGACCAAATCATAGTTCTGGGCTGTTATGTTTAGAAAAAAAATGTTTATAGGTTCCAGAACTAAATGTTCAGGGCAAAATTTATTTAGCCAAAAGTTAACCTTCTGCCAGAATTGCCTTATTTTGGGGCATAACCAGAAACAATGCATCAGATCAGCCCTAGGCATTGAGCATTTGTGGCATATTCCTGAGCTTTCTGAAGACCATGCTGCCAATCTTTTTGGCGAAATATAGGCGTTGTTAAGTAATTTTAGAAAAGATTTGTGCCAAGAGGAACGGAGGGGGGCTTTAATCAGCCATTGTATACCCTTCTTAATGTGATCCCCGTTAAGTTCTGGGAAATGTTTTGCCCAATAACCTATATATTGTTCATTATTTAATTGACCTTGTTTTGCCAATAAAATTTTGTATAATAATGATATTGAGTGCTTTCCTTGCTTGTATATATTGATATAGTCTCCAATTTGTTTAAAACCTACTGGCCAATTCCCTAACTTAGCTTTCTTGTTAGCAAAGTGGCGTAGCTGGAGATATGCGAAAAAGCTCTCCTTCTTGGGGAGATCAAATTCTCTAGCAATACTCTCAAAGGTTCTTAAATTAAACCTTTGGTCAAAGACTTGTAAAAATTTGTCAAATCCTTTATCCGCCCATTCTTTAAATACCTGATAGTCGCATCCGGCTATAAACTCGGGGTTCCCTCTGATCGGAAGATAGGGGGAAATAGAAAAATTAATTTTAAGATATTTACATGTCATTTGCCATGCTTTAATCACGTTATATATACTGATAAACCTTTTGGTGCTGTCTGGGAGTTCTATAAGAGTGCAATGTAAAATTGCTTTACATGCAAACAGATATATTAAGCTCTCTTCCAGAGTTAAGTTAGTTAGTACCTCGGTTGACAGAAGCCAATCCACCGCATTCCGAGCCAAGATGGCCATGTTATATAATCTAATGTCCGGGAAAGCTAGCCCCCCATGTTCCCTCAGTTGTGACAATTTTTTAATGGCTATCATGTGTTGCGACTTGCTCCAAAGAAATTTAGCACATAATTGATTGAATATTTTAATGTCTTTTGCCTTAATGAATAATGGCAAATTATTCATAATATAAATTATCTGAGGGAATAGGATAGATTTGATCATAGCTATTTTAGCAGACAAGGAAATAGGGAGTAGTGCCCATCTTTGCAACTTGCTTTTAAGTCGTGAAAAGAAGGGCGTAAAGTTAAGTCTATACCAACAATTAGGATCTTTATGTAACATGATTCCTAGATATCTAATCTGCGTAACCTCTCTTAGCTCATATTGTGTCTTGCTATCCATGTTTTTGTGTATCCATAGAATCTCTGATTTAAGCGTATTGACTTTGTAGCCCGAAATACTGCTAAATAAATCTAATGCCTTGAACGCAGTAGGGATATTTCTATGTGTTTGTTGGAAATAAAGAAGTAGATCATCAGCATATAAGGCAAGCACAAACTTCTGAGATCCAATCTTTATTCCCTCCAGTTCTTGTCTGAGATAAATTGCTAGTGGCTCAATGGCTACATTAAATAGGAGGGGTGATAAGGGACACCCCTGGCGCGTTCCCTTCTCTAATCTGAAAAAATCTGATTGAGTATTGTTGACCAGTATCGAAGAGATGGGGTAGTTGTATATGACTTTAATGAATTCAATCAATTTACCTGAGAAGCCAAACTTTTCAAGGGAAGTATACAAGTGTTCCCATATTATAGAGTCAAATGCCTTCTCCGCGTCGACCACAACCATAGCAAGATCATCATGATACGCTGGTTTTTCCTTATGCAATTTGTTCCAAAAATATTCTATTAGCATATATGTTTTACGAATGTTTTTTGTTGGTGATCTATCATACATAAAACCGGCCTGATCTTGATGTATAATTTTACATAGTATTTCCTTCAAACGATTTGCAATTATTACTGTTAATAGTTTATAGTCTGTGTTCAACAGAGAGATAGGTCTGTATGACCCTGGATCTGATAAGATTTTGTCTTTTTTTGGGATAAGGGTTATGATCGACGCGGAGAAAAATCGAGACATTATTTTCCCATCTATGAAATATGAGTTAAATAAACAAGTCAGTATGGGTGCTATATCTGTCTTCAACATTCTATAGAACTCCGCGGGTATTTGATCAGGCCCGGGAGCTTTTCCAAGTTTAGAATCTTCAATTGCTTTTATGACTTCGGCTAACGATATGGGGTCATTTATTGACTTAGCTTGCTGTAGTGTAATCTGTGGACACTCAATCTTATCCCAGAATATCTTACTTGCTTCTGTATCTATAATTTTGGCAGCATATATGTTCTTATAATAATCTAGGAAAACCTTACTAATATCGTTCGTTTGAGTGAAGTTCTGACCTCCCCAGCTAATATTCCCGATCACATTCTTCTGGTTCCTAGCTTTGTCTAGCCTAGCCAAATATTTAACAGATTTCCCATAGCGTCCGCCATAAATAGCGCTCATTCTAGCTTCCTGCTGTATGTTTTTTGCAGCCATAAATAAATCTCTTTCTTGGCGTGCACTATGATACTTATCCCAGTGCTTTTTTAATGGATTATTTATATAGTTTTGATATGCCCTCGAGACCGTTTTTGTCAATTGATTTTCCCGAGCCCTAATCTTTTTTTTTTTGCTGACCATGTATAGTTTGATCTCCCCTCTTAGAAAGGCCTTTGCTGCCTCCCAAAACACCTCATATTTATTCGCATAACCTTGATTATTTATACAATACTCACGCCACTTGCTCTTTATCCACATTTGAAATGCTTTATCATTTATCATATACTTTGGAAAATAGAAATTATTTCCTTTGATCCCCTGGCTTTCTCTATTCCCTACTGATAACGTTAATATGGCATGGTCCGATAATATGATTTCACCGATTTCTGCACTCACATCATCTCTCAAAAGAGCATTAGAAATTAAGAAAAAATCAATACGGGAGAAGGATCTGTACGCGTGTGACTCACAGGTGAAGCTTTTGCCCGCAGGGTGGTGGATACGCCATATGTCGTGAAGTTTTAATTCCTTGCATATTTGGAAAAACAGTCTAGAATTCTGTATTGACCTACCCCTCTGCTTATAAGGGAATCTATCCAATGAAGGTATTGGGGTTAGATTGAAGTCACCCGCTAATATTACATTGGGTGTTTCATGCAGAATTAATCTTGCAATTATATCATTCCAAAACAATTGGTCTGAGGTGTTAGGGCCATAAACATTACACAGTACATATTTTACATTAAAAATTTCTATGTTAAGGATAATCCATCTATTATTGACATCTAGTTGTATATCATGAATTCTATATTCCAGATCCTTGCTAATTAAGAAAGCAACCCCTCTTTTCCTCCCGGCACAATCTGATGCTATAACTTGTCCAACCCATTTGCACTTAAGTTTCTGCGCTTCAATACTTTTGAGGTGTGTTTCCTGCACCCATGCTATATCAGGATTCAGTTTGGCAAGATGCTTAATCACTAACTTCCTCTTTTTAGGTGACGTGATCCCACCTATGTTCCATGAAACGAACTTAATCATCCTCATCTTATTTGTCTGAGTATATTAGTACCCCTCTAATACGCAATTTAAACTTTATATATGTTTGGAGGAGGAGGAGGAGGGAGGTAGCGAGTGCAAGAAAGGGGGAGGCAGAGGAGAGGCAAGCGGGAGAAAAAAAGAAGAGAGAAAAAAAAAAAAAAAAAAAGAGGAAGAAAACAATAAAACTCACTAAGTATTAAAAACATTTTCGAATTCGGAAACATTTGCTTAAAAGTCCTAGATAAAGTACAGAAAAAAACAGAGATAACCTTTATTATATTCAAGATATTTGTCGCGTTTTGCAAATTTCTCTAGCTTCGGCTATATTATTTATAATGATATTTCCTCCTGCTTCCTCCAAGACTATTCTGGCAGGGTACATTAATCTAGCCTTAAGTCCTGCATTGATTAGTTTAGAACAATATGGGGCCAGATCTTTGCTTTTCATTGAGGTTTCGCTAGAATAATCTTGGAACATCAGAATTTTTACTTGGCCCAGAAAAAAATTCCCTAGTTTCCTATACGCTCTTAAGATATTAATCTTATCTTGATAACTTAAATACTTTATTAGGACAGGTCTGTTATAATTTTCTCTCATGTTACTTCTATTTGTACCTAATCGATGCGCCCTTTCAACTACAATGGGGGCTTTATCAATAGAAATACCCAGAGCGAGAGGTAATGTGGAACTAGCAAAGATTATAAGGTCTAGATAGTCCTCATTCTCTGGGAGGCCAATAATTTTTAAATTGTTTCGTCTTGAACGATCTTCTAATTCATGTATTTTGTCTTGCAATGTGGTCAGTATTTTGCTATTATCTGCTATGCTTTTTTCTTGTTTATATAATATGTCTTCATTACTGGACACTCTCTCCTCCACTTCAGTGAGGCGGGTAGAGAATTGTTTAAATTCTATCATTATATTTGCCATTTGATTTTTAAGCATTTCGAACTGTGGCAAAAAAATTTCAGACATTTGGGCTAGAAGGGGCTGTGTATCATTTTTAGATGTTGTAAGTTCTAAGGCACTGTCTAGATGTGTTTCAGATGTTCTTGTTCTTCTATCTTTTGGTTTGGCGGGCATAGCCGGGGAATGGTGTTTATTGTGGGTGATATATTTGTCCATGTACTGTGAACCGTGATACTTAAGTACCTGTGTCTTTCTTTTTTATTACCCTTTTCTCTTTTTTCTTTCTTTTCTTTTTTCCCCTTCCTTCCTTCCCTTTATATTTCCCCTGTATAGTGTAGGTGAGGGTGAGATAATATTATGAACTATTTAATACAGGATAGGAGTGCATACCCATATATGTGAGAAAGTGAATAAAACAAAACCAACAAAAGTGATCTGTGTGTATGAAAAAAACAAACAAAAAAAACAACAACTATGTGACTATATTTCTGGGTAGGGTAAAAAATTAGCCTTGCATTAATCAAAAAAACATATTCCGTGCATAAAAAAAAAACAAAAAAAAAACAAAAAAAAACTTAAAATTAAATTTCCCCGCTGTCCTTAAACAGAGCTATATAACCTTATATCTTTTTAGCCTTAGAAAAAGTTATAGCTGGAAATAATTTAAACTAAAGCCTTTAGCTAAAGTTACCTTGCTGAACCACTATTTGTGAGAGAGTAAAGTGAAAAGATACTACTTTTTTTTTTTTTTTGCAGCAATTAAGTTCTTACTGGAAAATTATTTGCAAATCCCAGCTAACATGGCAATTTATTTGCTAGCCTATAAAAATGTCATAGCAGACCCTTCTAGGATATATATTCTTTTCATGTAGTCTAATATGCAAAGCCTTTAGACCCCTTCAGGCCTCTTCTAACATAGCAATCAATGTAAATAATTTTTTATAACATAACATTCAGCAATAGAAATAAAGGTATAAACAACATTCAAACAGTTTATACTATAAGAGAAGATCTTTTTCTTTGCTTGATCTGTGCAGCCTACCACAGCCCTATCTTAAACCATGCGTGTTGTCACCGGATTGCTTAATCGCCAACACTCGGGGCGTAGTGCTTCCCATCATTTTATTCTAGTTATCTACTAGGGCCTTTGCTACCTAGAGTTGTTCTAAACATTGAAGCATATTTCTGTGTGTCCTTATTGCTCTGTGTTTTTGTGATAGTCCTGTGGGTCCCGCTGCACGGGACGGGCTGCATTGGTCCCCCTCGCGCCTCCTCCGCTCCAGCCCAGCTTGTCTGGGTTGGTCACTTCCACTTCCCCTTTTCCCTTCCTCTTGGTCGTATCCCCCTCCCTGAGGTGCGTGGGGGCTCTTTGGAGCCGTCAACATTGCTGAGGCGTAGTGCTATGTGCTAGGTGTCACTCCTTACGAGGACAGTGCGGGGCCCGCTCTTACAGTATACCATATATTGCTAATGTATTACCCAGGTGTTGAAATTTAACCCTTCTTTCTCTCTGAGTTTAGTCCAGGGCATTAACGACTTCTCTGTGGGTACGTGGTCAGGGTGGGCCTTGTCTCCACCATACAGACAAACTCCTTGGTCTCCTTTAACCATCAATCATGTCACACTCAGCTAGAAAAAACACCAAGACCCAAGCGGCCTCGAAGCAGACTGTCCTAGACCATTTCTCTCAACCGTGCAAGAAACCTCCCTCTGTGAGCAAGGACATTAGCGACCCAGAATTTCAAGATGAGGGTTCGCAATCAAGTTCTCAGTCTGTTGCGCATCTCAACCACTACATCACCGAAAGTACTCTCCAGAAACTCCTCGCAGCTCAGACTAAATCTATCACTGCTGAGATTCAGAGAAGTTCGGCTGAACTTAAAAAGGAAATCCAAGAAATAGGAGATAGGGTTGATTCCCTCGAACGGCAACAAGATGATCTGGCTACCGATAACTCAAACCTCCTGGCCTACGCAGAAAATCTAGCCGAACAAATCTCCCAGCTGGAGCTGAAGCTGGCAGATGTGGAGGACAGAGCTAGGAGGAACAATATAAGATTTATAGGGCATACCTGAGATGGTAAACACGGGTGGTTTACAGGAATTTCTCACAGCTTTGTTCACCGCATACTTGGGACCCCTGGAAGGCAACATGCATGCTATGGAGAGGGCCCACAGGGCTCTCCGGCCACGTTCAGTATCATCAGATAGACCGAGAGATGTGGTCGTCTGCTTCCACCACTTTACCTTCAAAGACTGGTTGATGCAGGCAGCATACAACAGACCTACTTTGCCCGATAATCTCAAAGATATCCAACTCCTACCTGACCTCTCCTCACATACCTCCAATTACTACTCAGCTGAGAAAAGCAGGGATCAAATATAGGTGGGGATTCCCCACTAAGCTGATTGTGACTAAGGACAATCAAACCCACACAGTCTCTTCACCTTCTATGGGAGGCACTCTACTAGCTAATTGGGGCCTCCAAGCTGCCCCCAGCAACCAGCAAGAGTCTCGCTCCAGATTGAGGGTCACAGCCCCCGAATGGTCTGTCAAAGAACAAAGACCAAAGCGGTCAAAACCGAACCCCCCTGACCACACCCTGAGGCCTCAGGCCTCACCCACTTGAGATTGTCGGCATGCATTTCAATACCACTGTCAGGTTCATATACTGTGATTTGTTTCCATTTTCAATATTTATTGTAACTAATTTAAGTTAGAGTTTAAGTTGATATATATGGTTAATTAGCTATTATGTGATTTTCTTATAGTTGAGCGGGGCTACTTGCACTAGTCCCTCTGTCTTTTAGACAAGGTTAACTCCCCCCCCTAATTTCTGGTGCCCATTCTAGGGCCCCACATAGGTGGACTACTTCCACTTGCTATCCTTCATCCTCAACTCCAACCAACCTTTGACCCTACCCTTCTCTCCCTCCCCCCCCCCGGAATTCTAAATGGCCTCCCTCAGATTCCTCACTCATAATGTCAGAGGCCTCAACACTGTGGGCAAGAGATGCCTTCTATCACGATCCCTGCGTCACCACGGAGCGGACGTAGCCTTCCTTCAGGAGACGCACCTCCTAGCGGACTCCTCCCCCCCCCCCATTTCCAAGGACTTCCCAGTTTTTGAGGCGGCTTCCTTCACAAAGAAAGCCAGAGGGGTAGCCGTCCTAATACACAAAACAGTGGCTTACGAGCCCCTCTTTATATTCAGAGACCCTCAGGCTAGATATCTCATCCTTATATGTAATTTAGATCATGTCACATATACCCTTGTTTCGGTCTATCTCCCAAACTCACTTCAACCCAGATACCTCAGGAAAGTCCTTCTGCATGTGGAGAAGGTCAAACAAGGCAGAGTTATCCTCGCTGGTGACCTGAACATGGTATGGGATGAGAAGATAGATAGGAAAACAGGCCCCTCTAAGAGACTCCCCTCCAACCACGACCCTACCAGTCGTAGGTTCCGGGAACTTATTTTGACATTTGGAGGTCCCTACATCCTCTAGACAAAGATTTCACCCACTTCTCCCACCCTCACTCTACACACTCTAGGCTTGATTACTTTTTTTTCCACCCCACTGACCTGGATCTGGTCGGCTCCGTGAATATTCACCTTACCCCCGGAATTCTAAATGGCCTCCCTCAGATTCCTCACTCATAATGTCAGAGGCCTCAACACTGTGGGAAAGAGATGCCTTCTATCACGATCCCTGCGTCACCACGGAGCGGACGTAGCCTTCCTTCAGGAGACGCACCTCCTAGCGGACTCCCCCCCCCCCCCATTTCCAAGGACTTCCCAGTTTTTGAGGCGGCTTCCTTCACAAAGAAAGCCAGAGGGGTAGCCGTCCTAATACACAAAACAGTGGCTTACGAGCCCCTCTTTATATTCAGAGACCCTCAGGCTAGATATCTCATCCTTATATGTAATTTAGATCATGTCACATATACCCTTGTTTCGGTCTATCTCCCAAACTCACTTCAACCCAGATACCTCAGGAAAGTCCTTCTGCATGTGGAGAAGGTCAAACAAGGCAGAGTTATCCTCGCTGGTGACCTGAACATGGTATGGGATGAGAAGATAGATAGGAAAACATGCCCCTCTAAGAGACTCCCCTCCAACCACGACCCTACCAGTCGTAGGTTCCGGGAACTTATTTTGACATTTGGAGGTCCCTACATCCTCTAGACAAAGATTTCACCCACTTCTCCCACCCTCACTCTACACACCCTAGGCTTGATTACTTTTTTTTCCACCCCACTGACCTGGATCTGGTCCGCTCCGTGAATATTCACCTTACCCCGTGGTCAGATCATGACCTTATCACTTTAGACATTGACTCTAGTCACACTACTAAAACCAGAGCCCCATGGAGACTGCCACACCATCTCCTTTCGGATGTCCCGTTTAGAGAAGAGATCAGGAAAGAGATTTGTTTCACCCTCCAGACCAATGATACCCCAGAAGTTAGTGAGAATACTATCTGGGGGGCATTTAAGGCTACTCTACGAGGCCTTTTCATCCGTAAGCAGGCTCATCTCAGGAGACAAGCAGGCCTTTCCCTCTCCCAAGCACATAGCAGACTGCGGGTGCTTGAAACCCAACGGCGGATCTCGGACTCGGTAGCCTACAAATCTGAGGTGGAAGACCTTAGGCGGCACATATGCCAATTAGAATTCCGTAAAACACAATCCAATCTCCTCCGTCTGAAACACCTCCTATACTCCAAGGGCAATAAAGCAGATTCTTTACTAGCCAATAAAATCAGGCAGCGTGCAGGTGCCACTCGTATTCATGAAATCAAACAGGGTGGCTGTTCAGTCCGACTTCCTTCCCAGATTGGCCAACAGTTCCATAAGTTCTATTATGAACTCTATAATATAGGCAATACCGCGACGCTCGGGAAAGCCCCCTCGGAAAACATAGATTCCTTCCTTCACTCCCTTGAGCTTCCAACCCTTGATGACTCTCATAAAGAGTGCATTGACTCCCCGATTACTAGCCAGGAGGTTAAATTGGTTATTAAAAAACTAAAATCTCTTAAAGCCCCTGGACCTGATGGCTTCACGGCCATTTTCTACAAGACATACCTAGCAGAACTCGCCCCTATGCTTACCAGATTTTTCAATAAGGCTATGTCCACAGGGAAATTCGACAAGGAATTCCTTGAGGCCTCCATTATCACCATTCCCAAACCCAATAAAGATCCTACCATTTGCGCTAATTATCGACCCATTTCACTCATCAATACCGACGTTAAGATCTACGCCAAAATCCTGGCTAATCGGCTAGCAAAATTGCTCCCAACACTTATTGACCCAGACCAGGTCGGGTTCATACCAGGGAGAGAAGGCCCAGATTGTCAGGGACACTGTACCTTTAAGCAGTAACGTTCCTTTCTCTCCACCTATTGGTTGCTTTCCTGTTAAAATCCTGCAACTTCCTGGCAATCACTGCTTAGTAATTTTCGTTTGACCTACAAACTCTTGAAGACCGGAGCTAAGCTTGAAATACACCTGAGAAGGGATAAATCCACTGTTTAACTATTTTCCAGTCTCACAAGGACAAATTCAACTTCATCGTCTGTGGCTGAATACACCAATCAATCTGCAACTCAATTCATCAAATCCTCAGAAGAGTTATACTAAATTACATCGAAGTGATAAGGATATCACAACTCTCACCACTGCTGTCTCTGCCTTGTAAATCAGTCAGTTTGTTTCGTACCGTATCGGCATCTGTACTACAGCCATATACTGAAGCTGAACCCTCCCCCAACACAGGCTTCCGCCATCACACGCTGCAGGGAAACGCCGGGGACAGAACCTGAGCAACCGTTTGCAGTGTAAGTCAGCCTCATTCAGCAAGGAACAAATAAGGTAACTTTACCATCGCTTATTTAATAAAAACGCATTGATGAACTGTTTTGATACCAAGTAATTATTATTCCGGAGAAAAGTAATATCCAACTATATATCCTGCATGATTCAAGGTATTCATTAATACAGCCTTTGATATTCATCACATAACTACAAAAGCCTGAACTTCAGTAACGGAAACTCTGGGATTAATTAATCTGTGCAACTTCATACTTGTTACAGACTTTATATAATAAAACTTGCTTGCTTGCGGGGGCGGAGCCGGCGCTTGATGTAGATGGCCGCACTTTAGGTGAGCTCCGGTGTACTAGCCCACAATAATAACCCGGACACCTCCAAAAATATTGCCAAGGGCCGAACAGTATCACCCCTGCATTCCGGATGCTACTCTGAGCATGAGGAAACCTGCAAACCCTGCAAAAGATACCCGATACTACTTTTAAGAACCATGATGGCTGACAGCAATGCAGGACTCAGTGAGTAACACAACGATCCTACTCATGTCTAACAGCTTACTCTTACTCTTTATTTTAAAGAACCGGGACCCATTTGTTAAAATAAGCAAAGCATCTAATGTGTACCGCATACAAAAGTACTTATAAAGTGTTATACGCACTTAAAAATGCCGGGCGCCATCTTGGTTACTCAGCACACGCAGTAACGATCACACAACTTTGCCCTTAATGCGGCTAGAGAGCTCTAGTCTCCGGACAGTAAAATTAAAGAGACACAAGGAAAACACATACTTAATCAAGGGATATTTATACAACAAAGGATTAATTCCTGAATCTGTTTAATCTGCCACTCTTGCAATAGCACAAGCAGAGGAACCCTGCCACAACATAAAGAGAGACATTACTCACTATATCACGATAGCGTTTGCTTATGAATCTCATCGCACAGATGATATACTAATCACGCAGCAAGGGATTGGAGGTACAAACAGAGACTGCAGGTCTAGCATCTTTTGCTTTTTTCTGGGTCACAGGAGGCTGATGGATAGATCAGAGTTTCCTTCACCAATGCTACAGTAGTGATCTACAAATATGTCAGGATAATCTATTCCATACTACTGCCATAAAATTACAGCTGCTGTATCACGTCCTCTGCCTATATATTTAGAAGGGGAATAGCTTTCAGCCCCTCAGAGGGAGAAAGCAAAGATTAAACCACGCACACACCCCAGGCCACAATAATTGAGTAAAGGAATCAGGTGTATAGGAATAACAAAACACCCAAATCAATCTATGTAAAATAAGAAAAGATTGCATCCTACACTAAACTTCTAGAGATTGCTAGAGAGGAAAAACAAACTTTCACTGAGTAACAACACAGTATTTAATTTTGGAGTACCCTGGTATATTAGCGAGTGCTTACAGATTACAATTAAAAGATACAAGAGATGTCTCCCAGGAAAGCCTCTCACAAAGGGAAAACTAATAAAAGTGGAGGATCCACGACGCCTACTGTGGATGAATATTTCAAAGCCACCCCCTTACCACCTAAAGACCTGGCACAAATATCGCCTAGACAGCATCCTACCTCTGGATCTTCAGAGTCAGAATCCGATGACGATGGTGACATGGTCACAGTACCAAAAAATGTAATTTCTTCTATCCCCTCAAAAAAAGACTTTACAACTCTCATAGTACAAGTTAAACAATGCATAAAAGAAGAAATAGCAGATCTTAAAAGAGACCTGGGGGAGATAGGGAACAGGGTGGAAGACCTAGAAGAAACCACACAGGCTCACTCTTCAGAGCTGTCCAAAATGAGTGACCAAATGGAACAACAAGATAAAGTGATTATACAACTAGAAGATAAACTAGAAGATTTGGAAAATCGCTCTAGAAGACATAATATAAGAATAAGGGGTATACCTGAGACTGTAGAAACCACCGGTCTACAAGAATATCTGCAATCACTATTCTCAACATTACTAAATACACCTGATACCACAGAAGTGGTTATAGACCGAGCTCATAGAGCATTGAGGCCTAAACCCCCAGAATCAGGTCCCCCAAGGGACGTGATAGTGAGGATCAACAACTATCAAATAAAGGAAAACATTATGACAGCAGCAAGAGAGAAACGCCCGATACAAAAAGAAGGTTCAACCTTGCAGCTTTTTGCTGACCTGTCCAGCAGAACTCTCCTCAGGAGGAAAGAGCTAATGCCTCTCACGAAACACCTGCAAACCAAAAGCATCAACTACAGATGGGGCCATCCTTTTCACTTAACGGCAATATGGAAGAATAGGAGGGCAACATGTACATCTCCATCAGAAATTGGAGACTTTTGCAAGAAATTAGAAATTGCACCCCCACCTGAAGACTCAGTCTCAAGACAAGTCATCACTACAGCTTCATCTTCTCCTATTGCCCCTTTACCCCAACGTAGAGAATGGCAGACGGTCAAGGCAAAGAAGACAATGTCTCAGAAAACATTATCTCAATCTTCACAGAACTCTGTGACCCCAATGGGTTGAAAATAAAATGATTCAGGACATTCTGTATAAGGGGTGAGATTAATGAAAGAGTGTATGTTATACATGTATGATGTAAGTATGAGTGCAACAATGTGTTTCATAGCTCACGAGTTGGATGTTCCTTGATTATTCTATAAAAACAGATATGCGAATATGGCAAGTATTCGAGATGTGCCTAGATGATAGTCAATAATATGGTACAATCTCCTTAATGTTTAGTGTAATTGTTTACACACTAATGGTTCGGTTTGTTTAGTTACTGTACAAGTTAAGAGTAAAAAGAGGTGAATGGTATGCAACATAAGTGAAAAAATAAGTGGGTTAAGTAAATTCCGTTTGGAATTGATTAATCATTCCCCCTTCCTATTATCATGATTTTGTTCAGTTAATAGTTATATGTATAGTTATAGGTTATGTTATTAGAAATTTCTTAGAAGTTGTCTTGCAGATTTATCCAATCCTACATACAGGTAAAATATTATGCCGGAAAAGAGGAGGAGGTAAGATTTATGTAAATGGTTGATACATGCATTCAATTGCTAACACAAAATGTAAAAGGCTTTAATGTCCCACATAAGAGATCACTTGCTCTTAGAGATCTAGGACACAAAGGGGGGGAGATAGTAGGATTACAAGAAACCCACTTTAAAAGAGGATCTATACCTAAATTCATGCATAGCGTTTACCCACAGCATTATCATAGTGCGCATAAAAATAAAAAGATCAACGGAGTGAGCATCCTTATACATAAGTCTATTCCATTTAAATTGTTAGAACAGAAAAAAGATAGGGAAGGCAGATTCCTTGCCATAAGCGGAATCCTTTATAATAAAATAGTAACAATAGTAAATATTTATGCGCCTAACCACAAACAAGCTATATTCTTTAAATCTATCAGTCCCCTCCTCCGGGATATACAAAAAGGACAATTGATGGTGTTGGGTGATTTCAATGTGCCAATTAACCCCTCCTTAGACAGTTCAAATGCAAACATACACATTGCAAAAAATACATTGAGGTCGATATGGCACTTTTTAAAGGATTTTGGATTGCACGACCCTTGGAGAATTGCTAATCCAGATAAAAGAGATTTCACATTCTTTTCTAACCCCAATAGATCATATTCGAGAATAGACTATATCCTATTAGACCACCTCACACTATCTAATGCTACACTAACAAATATCTCACATACAGCGTGGTCAGATCACTCCATGGTCAAATGCTCAGTAATTTGGCCTACAGCCCCAATAAGAGAATTCAATTGGAGACTTGATGAGACGTTGATAGCGGATCCAGGGATATGTGATAAACTAGAGGGGGAAATTACAGAATTCTTTGTACACAATGTTACAGGGAGCATTGCACCAGCTATGGTGTGGGAGGCCCATAAGAGCGTAATAAGGGGTTCACTAATTAAAATTAAGGCCAACAAAAATAAAAAATTGAGAGAGGAATATGATCACATAGCTAAAGAAATTGAGAGCTTAGACCTTTTGCATAAACTTCATCCACAAGATGACAGCATCCTACAACAACTAAAATTTTATAGAGCTAAAATGTTATCGCATCTACATATAAAAGCACAGTCGACAGCATTCAAACTTAAACAGAAATATTATCATGAGGCTAATAAACCAGGGAGACAATTAGCGAGATTACTCAAGTCTAAATTAGCAAAATCTTATATACATTCTATAAAAACCCATACAGGAGAGAGAGTAGAGGACACAAAAAGAATAGCTGATACTTTTAAAAACTATTATCATGCTTTATATAGCCTATTCCCCAAGAGAGATAGTGCAGAACATGAAATTAAATGTCTAAAATACCTAGAGTCTGTACAAGTCCCAGAGGTTACTGAAGCTGATAGGACAATGTTACAAGCTCCCATTAGTCACAATGAAATATTAGTAGCCATTAAATCTTTAAAACCTGAAAAAGCACCAGGCCCAGATGGGTTTACTGGGTCATACTACAAAACATTCTCTCATGTCCTGACCCCTCATTTACTAAATACCTTCAACCAAATCGATGAAGGAGGTACATTGCCAGACACCATGCTACAAGCTTATATCACAGTCCTCCCCAAACCGGGTAAGAAACCAGATACACCTGCAAATTACCGACCAATATCCTTATTGAATATAGATCTGAAAATACTGGCCAAGGTGCTAGCGTCCAGAATTAATAAACTACTCCCAACTCTGATCTCTCCGGATCAGGTGGGCTTTGTGCCGCGGAGAGAGGCTAAGGATAATACCGTTAAACTATTAAATATTTTAGAATATATTAATACTAACAAACTTCCATCAATATTCCTTTCCACAGATGCTGAGAAAGCGTTCGATAGACTAGATTGGACCTTTCTTCAGACAACTCTAAACAAATTCAATTTCCCTCTTCCCTTTATAAATAGAATCATGGCCCTATACTCCTTTCCCACCGCCCAAGTTAGAATTAATGGTACGCTTTCAGAACAATTCGAAATACGAAATGGCACCCGTCAGGGCTGCCCGTTATCCCCACTTTTATTTATCCTTTCCCTAGAAACTTTTGCAAGCAGAATCAGATTAAACACCAAAATAAAGGGTATAATAATCAAAAATAGAGAATACAAATTATCGATGTTCGCAGACGATGTTTTAATGTCTTTGGCATGTCCTCTAAGGTCTCTCTCCGCGGTACAATTAGAAATGTTAGAATATGGAGAGGTTTCGAACTTCTTAGTGAACCCTAGTAAATCAGAATTATTACCTTTACACATATCCTCGGTGGAATTAACAAATATAAAAAAAAACAGTCCTTTCGCAATTCAACAGAAATACCTTAAATATCTAGGTATATATCTATCATATAACTTAGATTTAATTCGCACTTTTAATTATTCCAAACTCGTGAATAATATTACTAACCAGGCATCTTCGTGGCTATCTAAAAACATTTCGTGGATAGGGAGAGTAAATACAGCAAAAATGACATTATTGCCAAAAATTCTGTATATATTACAGACACTACCACTTCCTAATACACAGTGTTACCTCCTAAAACTACAGAGAGCATTATTTAGCTTTATATGGAAAAAAAAACATGCCCGCGTAAATAAATCCTCTTTGTATGCTAATAAGGTCATGGGGGGACTGGGGGTACCCAACATAGCACTTTACAAACAGGCGATATCATTACAGAGAATAGTGGAATGGTGTAGATACAATCCGGATGAGCCAAAACACTGCATTCAGATAGAATGTGACATGAGTGATGTACCACAATTAGGAGGGGTATGCTGGATACCCAAATTACTATCTCAGATACAGAATAACACCACACATACGGTATCAAACTCTTTAACAGATTGGAAACACATACGCGATAATTATAAAGACATCTCCAGCGCATACTCCCCCCTGACTCCAATATTGATGAATCCTGAATTTAAAGAAGGCCAGGTACATCAGTCCTGTAGTAGACACGGATTGAGAGACTTTATTCCTGTTACACTTATAACCACCTCAGGGAAATTGAATCATAGAGAGGAAATACAAAAGACAGGGGTTAGCTTTTTTGACCAATGGTTTAGATACCATCAGGTAAATCACTACATTATGACTCACAGAGATAGGAACAATTTACTGAGACAATTAACACCCTTGGAAAAGATGTGTATATCAAATATACCACAAAAAGGGCTAATCTCTTCCATATACAATATATTACTCATAGCAACTGCCCCAAAACCTCACAATTTTACAAAAGGGTGGGAAAGGGAACTCCTAGGGGCTCAGAGCCCAAAGGCTTGGGAAGAGATTTATCATAGCTTAGCCCACTCTGCACACACAACATATGCCCTGGAAACAAACTATAAAATACTTTTCCGTTGGTATTTAACACCTAATAGAATGAAATATTTATTTCCATCTGCAAACGAGAAATGTTGGAGATGTAAACAGGAAACAGGTAATATGGGCCACATCTGGTGGTCGTGTGAAAAGATAAAAACTTTTTGGGAAAATATAGTCAGGGAAATAAACATTGCAATGGCATGTGATATCTCCTGTGACCCATTGGAATGTCTTTTCAATGTGTTGAGAAGCGTTCGGTGTGTTATCAGAAGAAATGTTATACATGTTATGTTAAACACAGCAAAACAGCTCATAGCTTCAATGTGGAGAACAGATTCAGTCCCCACAGTGGAGGTTTGGAAAGAAAAAGTGGGGGGAGCCTTAATGCTGGAGAGGTACTTTTACCTCAAAACAAATAGGTTAACAGCATTCCATGACATGATGTTTTATTGGGATTCATATATGGGTAGATAACAACAAAAACTTAGGAAAGACAGATACTCACAAATGTCTTTTAAGACAAGATAGGAAGCATAAAATGTATAGACCAAATGTGATAACATGATGATTTATTTATTCTTGCCTGTTAAACTCAAAAAAAAGAGTTAAAGTCTGCAAGTAGTTGACTTAGTTAGTGATGTTAATATTCATCTGTTTATGTTTAGTTAACTGTTATGATTAATGTAATATCATACAACACAGGAAATACTTATGTAAGAAGAACAAATACAGAATTCCTACCACTGGGACTGTGAATATTTAAACGATATAACTAAGACACAGCTATGTGTAAACACTGAATAGAGTGATAAAATGGACTTTTGCTTATCAGAACTATTGTAACCCACTGGTGATTGTACATTGTATTTTCTTTTTGAAAAAATCAATAAAGAATAAAAAATAAAAAAAAATAAAAACTTGCTTGCTTGCAATAATAATTAAACTCACTGCTACAAAGATACCCTTCATATATATAAGGGGATTCTAAAACCTCAGTGACACAAACAACAACCAGGTTTATTACTTCTGTTTTATAAATAAACTGTGTATTACGTACTGTATCCACTAACTCATAGCAAAAGAAGTAATCTGCAGCTGAGCTTCTTAAAGGGATAATTAACCTCCTTACATAATTACTAAGCCATCAATATGGAGCCAGCAGAGCTTCCTCAAGTAGTGTATAACCTCACACAGAAGGTAGATCGATTAGCACAAGCAGTGCATGACTTACAAATTGAAAATCAATCCCTCAGGAACATTATTAGGGATTCCATTTCGACTAGACCCTCACATCATGATTTAACCCCAGAACCACAGATTGCTCTTCCAGAGCCATTCTCTGGGAATCGTAAACTTTACAGACAGTTTAAGAACTCCTGTCAATTGCTATTCAACTTAAAGCCTAGAACATACCCTACTGAGAGGGTTAAAGTTTTGAATACAATTTCTTTCCTCAGGGGTGAGCCTCGCACGTGGGCAGACAACCTCTGTGAAACAGATGACCCCTTATTGGGAAGCTTAGAGGATTTCTTTACTTCCTTGGATGAATTATACCAAGACACTGACGTTCAACTCACAGCAGAATCCTCTATGAGAAATCTAAAACAAGGTAAGAGACCAGTGGAGGACTACATAACTGATTTTAAATTGTATGCTACAGATTCACAATGGAACCAAGTGGCTCTCAGGAATCAATTTAGGCTTGGTCTGGCTGATAATTTAAAGGATGAGCTAGCTCGGATTGAACTACCCAAATCTCTGGAAGCACTCATGCGTACAGCCACCTTAATGGACCGCAGGTTACGTGAGAGACGCGCTGAGCGTTATGCAATAGATGCTCGTCCTAGACCTTCTACTTTTCTACCACCTAGGGAGGCTCCCTCTACAACTAAACAGTTAGACCAACCCATGGAAATTGGAATAATAAGAGGCCCTTTAACTCCTGAGGAACGACTCAGAAGAAGGGTTAAATCTCTATGTATGTACTGTGCCAACCCTGCACATACAGTACAAGATTGCCCTACACTACAAAAAAATAAACGAAGTAAGTTAAACCCTATCTATACATCAGTCATTAATGCTAACAAATCTGCTTACTGCATTTTATCTCTTTCCCTACAGTGGGACCAAAGCCAGTTGACACTTGATGGAATTATTGATTCTGGAGCCTATGGAAGTATCATTGATGCAGAAACTGTAAAATCAAATAAAATTCCAATCATTCAAAAAGCAAACCCTATCTGTGTCCGTGTCATTGATGGTTCTACAATTACTACTGGTCCAATAACTCACCACACCATACCCATAAAGGTTTCTGTTGCTGGTCATAGTGAATTACTTTCTTTTGATGTATTACCTTCTCCTCATTTCCCTGTTGTTCTAGGCATTAAATGGTTGCAGCACCATAACCCCCAAATAACATGGACTCCCCAACAAGTGTCATTCAACTCGCAATATTGTTTACATCATTGCAATCAAGATAAAATCCTGTTAAAAACTGATACCAATACTCCGGCTTTGCCTGTTGAATATTCTGACTACTCCGATGTTTTCAGTAAAACTGAGTCAGAAACTTTACCACCACATCGTCCGTATGATTGCCCGATAGAACTTCAACCTGGAGCAACTATACCCTACGGACACCTATATCCTCTCAGTCAACCTGAGTTGGATCATTTAAAGACCTACTTGGAAGAAAATCTCAGGAAGGGGTTTATCAGGGCTTCAACCTCACCAGCTGGTGCGGGAATCTTCTTTGTCCGAAATAAAGATTCAAGTCTCAGGCCTATCATCGATTACCGGCAACTGAACAAAGTTACGATAAAAAAACGTTATCCACTCCCTCTAATACCCGAGTTAATTGAGCGTCTCTCGGAAGCCACTATATACTCTAAACTTGATTTAAGAGGAGCGTACAACCTGATAAGAATTAAAGAAGGTCATGAATGGCTTACTGCGTTCAGAACCAGGTATGGGTTGTACGAATATTTGGTCATGCCTTTTGGTTTATGTAATGCTCCCGCCACATTCCAGCATTACATAAATGACGTTTTCCGTGACCTTCTCGACATTTGTGTAGTCGTATACTTAGACGACATTTTAATTTATTCTAAATCTTATACAGATCATGTCGCACATGTGAGGAGTGTCCTCTCCAGGTTACGACAACATAAGCTTTACGCAAAACTAGAAAAATGCATGTTCCACACCGACAGAGTGTCATTCCTCGGCTATAACATTTCACCTTATGGCATAGAAATGCAGAAAGAAAAGGTGGATGCTGTGAAGAATTGGCCTACACCAAAGACCAAAAAAGATCTCCAGAGATTTCTTGGGTTTTCCAACTATTACAGGAAATTTATAAAAAACTTCTCAAAACTTGCAAAACCACTTTCCAGACTTACTAGTTTGTCTGTTGTATTCCATTGGACTCCAGATGCTAACTCAGCTTTCCAAACCTTGAAGAACTGTTTCATTTCTGCACCTATTTTGAGGTTTCCTGACCCAACCTTGTATTATGTTCTAGAAGTAGACTCCTCCGATTACGCCATAGGAGCAATACTATCACAACAGACGTCACCGGATTGTCCCATTCACCCAATATCTTATTTCTCCAAAGTCATGTCTTCAGCTGAGAGGAACTATCCGATTGGGGACAAAGAGCTGTTAGCAATAAAACTCTCCCTAGAACATTGGAGACACTTACTAGAGGGTACAAAATACCCCATTAAGATTTTTACTGACCACAAAAACCTGCAATACTTACAAAGTAACAAGACTCTTTCTGCGAGACAAGTCAGATGGAGCTTGTATTTCTCTAGATTCTCTTTCAACATCATTTACAGACCAGCTAATAAGAATGGGAAAGCTGATGCTTTGTCACGATTACCAGTAAAACCAGAAAATGAGTATATCAACACTGATGTAATACCAAAAGAAAGATTTATTGGATTAACGTCATCCCTTATGTCACAAATCAAAGAACACACAATCAAAGACAGAAAAGATGTCACATCCGAGCATTCCACTCTTACAACTAAATCCGGGGTTCTATATCATGGTGATAAAATTTATGTACCCCAAGGCATGAGATCGACTATACTGAAGACTTTACATGACTCACCACTCTCTGGTCATCCAGGCTTCCGAAGAACATCAGAACTTATTAAGAGAACTTTCTGGTGGCCCAAGATGGATAAAACTATACACCAGTATGTTAAAACCTGTTTAATTTGCACTACTTCCAAATCTGAAAGAAAACCTCCATATGGATTGCTCATGTCTCTTCCAGTTCCTACAAAACCATGGCAACATTTATCCATGGATTTTATTGTGGACTTACCAATATCTAAAAGTCAAACTACAATTTTTGTTGTTGTGGATATTTTCACCAAGATGGCACATTTCCTGCCATACCATAAACTCCCAACCTCATCAGAGACAGCTCAACTCTTTTTGCACCATATAGTCAGACTACACGGAATACCACCAACTCTCACAACTGACAGAGGTTCCCAGTTTACCTCTCGTTTTTGGACCAACCTCTGCAAACTAACACACATGGATCACAGGTTTTCTACATCCTTTCATCCGCAGACAAATGGCCAAGCAGAGCGTATTAACCAGTGGTTGGAACAGTACCTAAGATGTTTTTGTGCTTATCATCAAAATGACTGGATGGATTACCTCTCAATGGCAGAGTTTGCTTATAATAATTCTGTCAACTCCTCTACGAAACTTACTCCCTTTTACGCGAACTATGGGTACCATCCAACTTTTACATTATCTACACAAGAAACCATTGATTCACCTTTAGTGGACGATTTGCATAACTCCCTTGTGGATAACTTTAACTATATACATCAAAATATCAAAGATGCCCAGGATGTCCAAAAGAAGTATTATGATCTTCGTAGAAGGGTACCCCCAGCATATTCCATTGGAGACAAAGTTTGGTTGTCCACAAAGAATCTTAGACTACAGATTCCCAGTAAGAAGATGGCAAGTCTTTACATTGGACCATATTCAATAAAACGAATAGTAAATCAAAATGCAGTTACTTTAGAACTTCCTGATAATTTAAAGATCCATCCCACCATACATGTATCTTTATTAAAGCCTTATGGAGAATTACGTGACACCAGCACTTTACTTCCTCCACCTCCAACTGTTCTGGACCCTAATGAGTATGAGGTTCATTCCATATTGGACTCTCGTATGCGCTCTGGCAAATTACAGTATTTGATACGCTGGAAAAACTTCTCATCAGATGAAGACTCTTGGGAACCTGCTTACAACCTCAAAGCTCCCAGATTGATTTCTGCTTTCCATCGGAGACACCCAGATCGTCCTCATCCGGTAGCTGTGGAACAGCTCCCTTAGGGGGGGGATCATGTCAGGGACACTGTACCTTTAAGCAGTAACGTTCCTTTCTCTCCACCTATTGGTTGCTTTCCTGTTAAAATCCTGCAACTTCCTGGCAATCACTGCTTAGTAATTTTCGTTTGACCTACAAACTCTTGAAGACCGGAGCTAAGCTTGAAATACACCTGAGAAGGGATAAATCCACTGTTTAACTATTTTCCAGTCTCACAAGGACAAATTCAACTTCATCGTCTGTGGCTGAATACACCAATCAATCTGCAACTCAATTCATCAAATCCTCAGAAGAGTTATACTAAATTACATCGAAGTGATAAGGATATCACAACTCTCACCACTGCTGTCTCTGCCTTGTAAATCAGTCAGTTTGTTTCGTACCGTATCGGCATCTGTACTACAGCCATATACTGAAGCTGAACCCTCCCCCAACACAGGCTTCCGCCATCACACGCTGCAGGGAAACGCCGGGGACAGAACCTGAGCAACCGTTTGCAGTGTAAGTCAGCCTCATTCAGCAAGGAACAAATAAGGTAACTTTACCATCGCTTATTTAATAAAAACGCATTGATGAACTGTTTTGATACCAAGTAATTATTATTCCGGAGAAAAGTAATATCCAACTATATATCCTGCATGATTCAAGGTATTCATTAATACAGCCTTTGATATTCATCACATAACTACAAAAGCCTGAACTTCAGTAACGGAAACTCTGGGATTAATTAATCTGTGCAACTTCATACTTGTTACAGACTTTATATAATAAAACTTGCTTGCTTGCAATAATAATTAAACTCACTGCTACAAAGATACCCTTCATATATATAAGGGGATTCTAAAACCTCAGTGACACAAACAACAACCAGGTTTATTACTTCTGTTTTATAAATAAACTGTGTATTACGTACTGTATCCACTAACTCATAGCAAAAGAAGTAATCTGCAGCTGAGCTTCTTAAAGGGATAATTAACCTCCTTACACAGATAACACCAGGAGGCTCCTTAACATACTCCTAGAGGCCAAGAGACTAAATAGGCCACTTGCGGTGCTCTCTCTGGATGCCGAGAAGGCCTTTGACCGCGTCAGATGGGAATACCTCTGGCGGGTCTTAGAGAACTTCCAGTTCCCTACACGAATTATTTTGGCAATCAAAGCTTTATATTCCTCCCCAGTGGCCTTGGTGAGAGGACTGGGGTTTGACCCCACTCCCTTCCCTATATCTAATGGCACCCGTCAGGGTTGCCCCCTTTCACCGATTTTGTTCGCACTGGCCATGGAGCCTCTGGCTGCGGCCATCAGGACGGATAACGAGATTTCGGGAATCACCCTACACGGTACGGTCCACAAAGTAGCCCTATTTGCAGATGATACTACCCTGTTCTTCTCCAGTCCCTCTCGAGAGATCCCGAGACTCCTGTCCCTCCTAGAGACATTTAGTTCCTTGTCGTACTATAAATTAAATCACTCGAAATCTGAACTATACACCTCTGGGTTTCCCGAGGAGGTCTCCAAAAACTTATGTAAAAAATATAAGTTTATCCCCAGCCATAAGTACGTATCCCATCTCGGTGTTAAATTATCCAATTCTCTCCCTCAAATTCTTGAAGATAACCTCAAACCACTTTTGACCGAGCTAAGGTCCCTGCCCACACGTTGGAACTTCAAATGTGTATCCTGGTTAGGACGCATAGCAGCTCTAAAGATGAGCTATCTTCCTAAACTCACGTATGCACTCCGTTGTCTACCAATAAGAGTTCCCAGAACCCTTTTAGTACAGTTCCAGAGCGCCTGTACCAAATACATTTGGCAGGGTAAACCCCCTAGAGTTGCTCATAATGCCCTGCAATACCCTAAAATACACGGCGGGGTTGCTTCTCCCTCTATTTTTAGGTATGCGGATGCCGCTATGCTCACCCATATCTCTCAATGGGGTGTCAAAGACTCAGACAGCAAATGGAGGTCTATTGAACAAGCCTCCCTACCACATAACCTTACGTTAAGGGACCTAATATGGACGCCACCCCATTGCAGAAGGAATCTGGGTGCCTCTAATCCGATTATACAGGAATGCCTATTCGCCTGGGACCGCCTGAGGCATAACCCCAAGGTAGCCCCTCACCCTTCCCCAATTACCTCCGTAACTGGTCTTCTGTCCGGTTTACCGGACTCCCATCCAAACGCTTGGGCTCAGCTGGGTATTATGAAGGTGGGAGACCTTTGGTCAACCCCGCCACATACAACCTTTCCCCCCTACACCCAACTCAACATAACCCCATCTACACCCTTGTATATGAAATTTTAATACTCCAGAGTTACTAGTTTCTTATCTAGGTGGGGTTTCAAACCATCTCTGCCTCGACAGCTTACCATCTGGGAAGCTAGATGGCAACAGGGGCTCAGACTGGGCAAACCACTGTCCTTACACTATTCCCTTATGGAAGGCGCTGCCCCAGCTGACAAAGCCCAACATATTCTGAAATGGGAACGGAGGTTAGACTTTACGAAACCCTCTCTGGAGTGGCAACGCACGCTCCTTTTTACAAAGAAAACCCTTCATTGCATTACCATCCTTGAAACCTACATTAAGGTGCTCAGACACTGGTATTATGTCCCAGCTAGGCTTGCGAAAATCTTTCCAGAGGCCTCCCCCATTTGTTGGAGAGACTGCTCGCACATAGGAGATATGATCCACATTTGGTGGAGCTGTCCCAGACTCAAACCTCTCTGGAACAAATGTTTCTCCACATTAACCAGTTTGGGTATCAACCTACCCAGAACTCCCGAGACGGCTCTGTTTCACTTAGGTGTATGTAAATTACCCAAACATTATGGTGCACTTTGTATTTACCTTCTATCAGCTGTTAAACTTAATATAGCGAGATCTTGGAAAAGATCCCTTCCCCCAGCCTGGTCGTATATTATATCCACTATGGCATACATGTACTCTATGGAGAAGAGTATCTATTATGCCTCGGGTGGGACTGATTTCTTTGAACTGATCTGGTCCGATTGGAAAAATAGATTTGATACTCTCTGGCTTCCCACCTTTGACACCTAAATGGCAGTACACCCCTAACCACATAAGCAGTAGATCTGACCTCACCCTTGCACGTCTGAATTAGCCCCCTTTTAAAGTTATCTTAGCGTATCTTCCTACCCTTTTCCCCTTCCCTCTCCCCCCTTCCCCTTTAAAGCTGCACGAATAGCGAACCGGTGGTTGGCCATCCTGTCACGGAACGGAGTAATCGTTTTGCCCACATATACACTGGAGCAAGGACAAACCAGTATATAGATAACATGGTTACTCATGCAACTCAACCGGTTGGTGATCTTATATCTCCTGTTCAAATGTGGATGCTGGAAGGAATTTCCTTTGGACATACTGTTACAGGTGGTACAATTACCACAGGGAAAACATCCCATTTTGGTTGATTTCAGCCACGACTCCTTGCGGTAATGACTGACAGGGTCAGACTTAACCAGGTAGTCCCTGAGATTCTTGGCTCTGCGATACACCAACCTCGGTGCCGGCATGTTGCAAAAAGGCAATGTGGGATCCGTATCCACCACCGGCCAGTGCCTACGCACCGCTCCTGTCAACCTCTCATTTCCAGGGGAGTAGGTAGTAACCAGGTTAAGTTGTTCAGGCTTGGTCCCTCCCATAGTAATGTTACTTTTGGTGCCATCAGTGCTAAGTAATTTCTCTTGAGTCTTGGCAACTTCAGCCATAGGATATCCTCTGTTTCTCAATTTCCAACCCATCTCTTCCATCTGGGTTGATCTCAGTGACAACTCACTGTTATTTCTCAAGATCCGGGTGAGCTGGGAGGTTAAGACACCTTTCTTTTGGTGTACAGGGTGGAAGCTTCTGGCGTCCAATAGTGAGTTACGGTCCGTGGGTTTAGTGTACAAAGATGTACCAAACCGCAGACCGCCAGAATCAACCACCTTGAACACGTTCAGATCCAAAAAATGTACATTCATAGAGTCAAATTCAAGTTTAAACCGTATAGGACACTACATGTGGTTCAAATGTGACACCCACTCACGCAACATCAATTCACTACCCCTCCAAATTAGGAACACGTCATTGATATAGCGTGTATAATATCTCACCTGGGGGTGCTCAAATGGTTTCATGAGTTCACTTTCATACCATGCCATAAAAATGTTAGCGTAAGTGGGTGCCACATTCGAACCCATGGCAGTCCCAGTCACCTGTAAATAATAACATTCCTCAAATTTAAAATAGTTTTTCTCCAAACAGAATTTCAACAATGTGCAGAGGAACTCAATCGGGGGTCCACAGTAATGATCATTACCAGTCACCATGGCCCTGACAGCCTCAACCCCACCAGTGTGGGGGATCACCATGTAGAGGCTGTCAACATCCATGGTGACCAGAATGTCATCCTGCTGGAGATCAGTGTACCCTTTCAAAATCCTTAACAGGCTTGGTAAATCCTGTAAGTATGCATCAGTATTCTTAACCATATTCTGAAGATGCGAGTCAATATAGATGGCTATATTTCCCACTCACACCTATAAATCCCTCATTGATTCATTCCTTCAATGCAGCCTTGAGGCTGGTTATTTGAGTGAAAAAGAATATGCATTTCTGGTCACTGATTTTCCAATTGTACCTGCATTATACCTTCTTCCGAAGGTTCACAAGACCCTGGTGAACCCCCCTGGCAGACCTATCGTGTCTGTCCGGGGGTCAGTACTTACAAATATAGCGATCTATATTGACTCGCATCTTCAGAATGTGGTTAAGAATACTGATGCATACTTACAGGATTCACCAAGCCTGTTAAGGATTTTGAAAGGGTACACTGATCTCCAGCAGGATGACATTCTGGTCACCATGGATGTTGACAGCCTCTACATGGTGATCCTACACACTGGTGGGGTTGAGGCTGTCAGGGCCATGGTGACTGGTAATGATCATTACTGTGAACCCCCGATTGAGTTCCTCTGCACATTGTTGAAATTCTGTTTGGAGAAAAACTATTTTAAATTTGAGGAATGTTATTATTTACAGGTGGCTGGGACTGCCATGGGTTCGAATGTGGCATCCACTTACGCTAACATTTTTATGGCATGGTATGAACGTAAACTCATGAAACCATTTGAGCACCCCCAGGTGAGATATTATACACGCTATATCGATGACGTGTTCCTAATTTGGAGGGGTAGTGAATTGATGTTGCGTGAGTGGGTGTCACATTTGAACCACATGTAGTGTCCAATATGGTTTAAACTTGAATTTGACTCTATGAATGTACATTTTTTGGATCTGAACGTGTTCAAGGTGGTTGACTCTGGCGGTCTGCGGTTCGGTACATCTTTGTACACTTAACCCACAGACCATAACTCACTATTGGACGCCAGAAGCTTCCACCCTGTACACCAAAAGAAAGGTGTCTTAACCTCCCAGCTCACCCGGGTCTTGAGAAATAACAGTGAGTTGTCACTGAGATCAACCCAGATGGAAGAGATGGGTAGGAAATTGAGAAACAGAGGATATCCTATGGCTGAAGTTGCCAAGACTCAAGAGAAATTACTTAGCACTGATGGCACCAAAAGAAACATTACTATGGGAGGGACCAAGCCTGAACAACTTAACCTGGTTACTACCTACTCCCCTGGAAATGAGAGGTTGACAGGAGCGGTGCGTAGGCACTGGCCGGTGGTGGAGACGGATACCTACATTGCCTTTTTGCAACATGCCGGCACCGAGGTTGGTGTATCGCAGAGCCAAAAATCTCAGGGACTACCTGGTTAAGTCTGACCCTGTCAGTCATTACCGCAAGGAGTCGTGGCTGAAATCAACCAAAATGGGATGTTTTCCCTGTGGTAATTGTACCATCTGTAACAGTATGTCCAAAGGAAATTCCTTCCAGCATCCACATTTCAACAGGAGATATAAGATCACCCACCGGTTGAGTTGCATGAGTAACCATGTTATCTATATACTGGTTTGTCCTTGCTCCAGTGTATATGTGGGCAAAACGATTACTCCGTTCCATGACAGGATGGCCAACCACCGGTTCGCTATTCGTGCAGCTTTAAAATCAGGCGAATCGGACCAACCAGTAGCTCGCCATTGTGTAACACACAAACACTCAGTGTCAAGCATAAGGTCCATGTTGATTGACCACGTACCACCTATGCCAAGAGGGGGTGATAGGGCTAAGAGACTACTGCAATTGGAGAGTAGATGGATACATAGATTGGACACATTGATTCCAAAAGGGTTGAATACGTCACTTGACTTTAGTCCTTTTTATTAAACCTGCACCCTTGTGACTTTCTTTTTGTAACCCATTCAATTCCTCCATGTGAAGCTCACTGTTTATAAGTTTCTACCTATACTCCAGGGAGGCTTGATGTCACTATATATATATATATAATATTATTTTATTTAGTGAAAATGTGTGTCAGTGTTCAACTCTTGCAATTTGGATGATATTGTTTAACATGGATATATGTGCAGTTTGTGTATTATTTATTTGCTGCCATTGTCGTTGGTAATGGGGTATTGACTGATCAATTAATATGATTTATTGGTCTTTCAATTCTTCAAGTTGGTCATCATGATATTGTTGTCTTTTGATAGAATGCGTACATGACATCGGACACCGTGCATTATTAACTTTACCCAGAACTATATGTCTGTGAGATATATATATGACCCTGTGCTTGGTCTATTTTGGGTCCTTAGTGTGGATGTTATGTTTGCACGGTTGATCGATCTCATGCACTCTCTGCCACTTTTGCATCTTTTGCTGCTATCAGCACCGACCTCACATATCCACCTTAGCCAGCATTGTTTATGTTTAGTTTGTTGCCGTAGGCAACACGCTTTTCCAAATAAGGGTTTCTAGTCACCACGCAGGCGCACTGTGGCTTAGACCTGCTCTGATGCTGTAGGCTTTCCGACATCGCTATGGCAACGCCGTGCCATGCGTCATCACGCTAGGCACGTTCTTTGCCTACGTGACGTCATTGCCATAATGGGGAAGACGCGAGCGGCTGTGTAGCGGTAATTTGAATCCTCAGGTTATGTTTTTAACATTTATGTTAGATGATTTTAAGTGTGTTGTATACTTTGTGAATATATGCTGACATTTGACAAAGGCACAATGCTGTGCCGAAATGTTATGTCACTCTTTTAATTATCACTTAATAAATTTTTGGATATTTTAACTAAGACCAGTGAGTGCCTGCACTTTGTTGAAATGCTTGGATGATATTCAGCAGAGCACCGTGGCATTACATGGAATGGTGAGACAGTTCTTTCCCTAAAGTAACTGTAAATATATATATATATATATATAAGGGGTGTGCATCTTCACTGGTCTCACGATTCGATTACGATTATCCTGTCTACTGTCTATTTGATTCTGCGATGCATCACGATTACTGCCCATGATTTTCATGAACTTGTTCTATTACATATATATATATATATATATACATACATACACACAGACATACAATATATATACTATATAATATGTGTGTGTATGTATGTATAAATATATATGTAATCTTTCAAACAACTGTGAAAGCTGGGATAGCGCTCATAAACATAATAGAATATGCACAGAAAGAAATGTATCTGTAGATTTATTTTAAAAAGGAAAGTGTAAATGCACAGTGAGAAATAATGAGTCTGGAGTCTGAGTCTGGAGTTCCAGAGTAGCTTTGTCTCCTAACTACAGCTACATTTTCAAGGGAGTCTGTCTCCGGGTTCTACACCAGTGTGCACACTGCGCAGATATCTGACATGGAGAGCACTCTCAACAGACCTCCCCTCTCACACACAAATGTTCCGGTCAGGAATTTTTATGATACCTAATGCCGACAGCAGCCTGATGTAAACAGTGAATCTTTCTCATATTATCGATTCACTGTTTACTGTTGCAGTCTCTGCTGCATGTTTGCTCTCTGTCAGACCCCTAGCCCAAACGAGCATTTATGGGTTGCTATTAGATATAGTAAGTCAAGTTTTACAAAAGGCACACAATTGCCTCTCAAATGTTGAAAATAAAGTATAAATTGTGTGATTTTAGTAAAACTTGACATACTATATCTAATAGCAACCCATAAATGCTCGTTTGGGCTAGGGATATGACAGAGAGCAAACATGCAGCAGAGACTGCAACAGTGCATCGATAATACAAGAAAAGATTCACTGTTTACATCAGGCTGCTGTCGGCATTAGGTGTCATAAAAATTCCTGACCGGAACATTTGTGTGTGAGAGGGGAGGTCTGTTGAGAGTGCTCTCCGTGTCAGATATCTGTGCAGTGTGCACACAGAAAGTCCTGATGTGGTGCAGCTGGTGTAAAACCCAGAGACAGACTCCCTTATGTCGGCTTCTCTGAATATACTGCTCTGTGAGAGGCGGGGTCATGTGACATTGTGCAATGACATCACTGACCCCTGAATCGTTAATGGCTGCATCGCGATGCATCACTGAATCGATTATTTTGAGAAGCCCTAATATATATAAATATATATATATATATATATATATCAGGCTCGGGAGAATGGGAAACAGAGTGAAAATGTATAAAATAAAGAAAACAAATTCATAAAATGCTGCATGAAAGCTCTCTAAGTGTTTTCTGAAAACACTGAATTAGCTAGGGTGAAGCTTATAAAGGCAATTTTGTTTTTGGCTGGAAAATTTCAATTTTTGGCACCAAATGAAGCAAAATGATGACACGTCACCCTATGACATAAATAGCATTATCAAATGTGCAACATGCAAAGCTGTAGTGGCTTTCTAATACACCTATCACTCTAAAAAGCAGGTAAGAATTTTGATTGTATATACAAAAAAACTAAATGTACCTAAATAAAGCCTAAATGGATATTCTATTATAGCTGCGTAAAATGCGATTATCAACATTCCATGAGACGAACAGAATACTTAGCATCCTAATTTATGAATAAATTACTAGCTACAAAAAAAACCTGTATGTTTCACAGCCTCTACCAACCTGACAAATTTTTAGCCACACATAAAGTTGCTAAAAAAGATCACTGAATTACTGACTCAAGGCATATAACAAATTTAGTTAAAAAGTGCCCAATCCATAGCTGAAAGTGTCTTATACAATAAAAGTATATACTTACCGTGTAAGACACCCATCGACATATAGCAGACAGACAAACCAGTACTGAAACATATCAACAGAGGTAATGGTACAAGAGTATATTGTCGATCTATAAAGGGAGGCAGCAGATGAATCCCTGCGACCAATTTACAGAAAGCCATCATGCAATACTCCCTTCACATTCATCATACAAACACTGCACTTAGAGAGGAGCTGGGCTTCAATATGCTTAGAAGCGCCTTTCACAGAATAAATCAAGGAGGCAAAGTTTTAAAACTGAGGTATGAGTGAGGTGGGAGGTTTATTTATAGGCATTTGAGGTTTGGGAAACTCTGCCCCCTTCTGGTAGGAATGTATATCCCATCAGTAACTAGCTTGTGGACTCTCGCCACCTATATGAAAGAAACAATATTTATGCAATATTCATTTTTAATAAAGTCTTATACTGTGTAGTAATTTTTTTAAATAGATATTCCTATATACCGTATTTGCTTGATTATTAGATGACCCTGATTATAAAAGACGACACCCCAAACTTTCATGTATCAGGGAAAAACGATTAATATACATATTTTTTCAGCAATGACATTTGAGCACTTTAGTATAAGCAATCACACTTTCTATTTCAAATCAATATAGACACATGTCCCAATGCTGAGCTGTATGAAACGAAGTGCAATTCTCAAAGTATTGTAAGAAATACCAATATTGTTAAGTTACCACACATACCGGTATATTATCTGATAACCTACAGACTGTGTGCACTTCTCTTTACATTATATGTTGCCTGTAGGACCCCACCCAGTCATTAGTCAGTCTATCATTCCTTTTGCCCTGCACCCTCCATCAGGTAGGCTTTCCCAGGAAACAACAGACTTACAAGGTCAGTGCTTAGCAGGGTGAGCGGTAATGCGCTAAACAGTCTATATGTTTGTGAAAACAGGTAATAGAAGCGCTTTCCCACCCGGTTCCTGGAAACGTTTGAATGTCACTTCAGCTCCTGTGCTGTATGCTCTTCCTGTTCATCCTCCAATATGGGACCCGCTGTATGCTCTTCCTGTTCCTCCTCCAATATGGCGCCCTCTATTCAGCACTTCTCAAGTTTGAAAGTAAGACGACCTTGATTATAAGACAAGCTCGTTTTTTTCAGAGGTTTTTTTTCTGAAAAACAAAAACAAAATTTATGCTTACCTGATAAATTTATTTCTCTTGTGGTGTATCCAGTCCACGGATTCATCCATTACTTGTGGGATATTCTCCTTCCCAACAGGAAGCTGCAAGAGGATCACCCACAGCAGAGCTGTCTATATAGCTCCTCCCCTAACTGCCACCTCCAGTCATTCGACCAAAGACAAGCAAGAGAAAGGAGAAACTATAGGGTGTAGTGGTGACTGTAGTTTAAAAATAAAAAACACCTGCCTTAAAATGACAGGGCGGGCCGTGGACTGGATACACCACAAGAGAAATAAATTTATCAGGTAAGCATAAATTTTGTTTTCTCTTGTAAGGTGTATCCAGTCCACGGATTCATCCATTACTTGTGGGATACCAATACCAAAGCTATAGGACACGGATGAAGGGAGGGACAAGGCAGGCGCTTAAATGGAAGGCACCACTGCCTGTAAGACCTTTCTCCCAAAAATAGCCTCCGAAGAAGCAAAAGTATCAAATTTGTATAATTTAGAAAAAGTATGAAGCGAAGACCAAGTCGCCGCCTTACAAATCTGTTCAACAGAAGCCTCATTCTTAAAAGCCCATGTGGAAGCTACCGCTCTAGTGGAATGAGCTGTAATTCTTTCAGGAGGCTGCTGGCCAGCAGTCTCATAAGCTAGGCGTATTATACTTCTTAGCCAAAAAGAAAGAGAAGTTGCAGAAGCCTTTTGGCCTCTCCTCTGTCCAGAGTAGACCGCAAACAAAGCAGATGTTTGACAAAAATCCTTTGTAGCTTGTAAATAAAATTTTAAAGCACGAACCACATCAAGATTGTGTAATAGAGGTTCCTTCTTTGAAGAAGAATTAGGACATAGTGAAGGAACAACAATCTCTTGATTGATATTCTTATTAGATACCACCTTAGGAAGAAAACCATGTTTGGTACGTAAACCTACCTTATTTGCATGGAAAATGAGATAAGGGGAATATAATTGTAAAGCAGATAACTCCGAAACTCTTCGAGCCGAGGAGATAGCTACCAAAAACAGAACTTTCCAAGACAAAAGTTTAATATCTATGGAATGCAAAGGTTCAAACGGAACCCCTTGCAGAACCTTAAGAACTAAATTTAAACTCCATGGTGGAGCAACAGGTTTAAACACAGGCTTGATTCTAACTAAAGCCTGACAAAACGCCTGAACATCTGGAGTATCAGCCAGACGCTTGTGCAAAAGAATAGACAGAGCAGAAATCTGTCCCTTTAAGGAACTAGCTGACAATCCCTTCTCCAATCCTTCTTGGAGAAAAGATAATATCCATGAGTAACCTTTGGATTCACACCAATGAAGATATCTACACCATATCTTATGATAGATTTTCCTAGTGACCGGCTTTCGAGCCTGAATTAAGGTGTCAATGACCGACTCAGAGAAACCGCGCTTTGATAAAATCAAGCGTTCAATCTCCAAGCAGTCAGACGCAGAGAAATTAGATCTGGATGGTTGAAAGGACCCTGAAGTAGAAGGTCCTGCCTCAGCAGCAGAGTCCATGGTGGAAGGGATGACATGTCCACCAGATCTGCATACCAAGTCCTGCGTGGCCACGCAGGTGCTATCAAAATCACTGAAGCTCTCTCCTGCTTGATCTTGGCAATCAGACGAGGGAGCAGAGGAAACGGTGGAAACACATAAGCCAGGTTGAAGGATCAAGGCGCTGCTAGAGCATCTATCAGCGCTGCCTTGGGATCCCTGGACCTGGATCCGTAACAAGGAAGATTGGCTTTCTGATGAGACGCCATGAGAACCAGTTCTGGTTTGGCCAAAAGTTGAATCAACTGTGCAAATACCTCCGGATAGGGTTCCCACTCCCCCGGATGAAAAGTCTGTCGACTTAGAAAATCCGCCTCCCAGTTCTCTACTCCTGGGATATGGATAGCTGATAGATGGCAAGAGTGAACCTCTGCCCATAGAATTATTTTTGAAACCTCCAACATTGCTAGGGAACTCCTTGTTCCCCCTTGATGGTTGATGTAGGCTACAGTCGTGATATTGTCTGACTGAAATCTGATGAACCTGACTGCAGCAAGCTGAGACCAAGCTTGAAGAGCATTGAATATCGCTCTTCGTTACAGAATGATTATCGGAAGGAGTGCCTCCTCCTGAGTCCACGAGCCCTGAGCCTTCAGGGAGTTTCAGACTGCACCCCAGCCCAGAAGGCTGGCATCTGTCGTTACAATTGTCCAATCTGGCCTGCAGAAGGTCATACCCTTGGACTGATGGACCCGAGATAGCCACCAGAGAAGAGAGTCCCTGGTCTCTTGATCCAGATTTAGTAGAGGGGACACATCTGTGTAATCCCCATTCCCCTGACTGAGCATGCAAAGTTGCAGTGGTCTGAGATGTAGGCGGGCAAACGGCACTATGTCCGTTGCCGCTACCATTATCAGGTAAATCTTCATTTCTACAGAATCTATCAGAGTTCCTAGGAAGGAAACTCTTGTGAGAGGGGATAGAGAACTCTTTCCTTCGTTCACCTTCCACCCCGTAAAGATTCTTTGTGCCGTAGCTAACCCAAAGGAAAGAGCCACAAACTGGTAATGCCTGTCTAGAAAGGCAAACCTGAGAAACCGATGATGATCTCTGTGTATCAGAATGTGAATATAAGCATCCTTTAAATCCACAGTAGTCATATATTGACCCTCCTGGATCATAGGTAGGCTGGTTCGAATAGTCTCCATCTTGAAGGATGGGACCCTGAGAAATTTGTTTAGGATCTTGAGATCTAAGATTGGTCTGAAAGTTCCCTCTTTCTTGGGAACTACAAACAGATTTGAATAGAAGCCTTGCCCCTGTTCCTCCTTTGGAACTGGGTGGATCACTCCAATAACTAGTAGGTCTTGAACGCAATGTAAGAATGCCTCTCTCTTTATCTGGTTTGCAGATAATTGTGAGAGATGAAATCTCCCTTTTGGGGAAGAAGCTTTGAAATCCAGAAGATATCCCTGGGACACAATTTCTAAAGCCCAGGGATCCTGGACATCTCTTGCCCAAGCCTGGGCAAAGAGAGAAAGTCTGCCCCCTACTAGATCCGTTTCCAGATCGGGGGCTGATCCTTCATGCTGTTTTAGAGGCAGCAGCAGGTTTTTTGGCCTGCTTTCCTTTGTTCCAAGCCTGGTTAGGTCTCCAGACCGGCTTGGACTGGGCAAAATTTCCCTCTTGTTTTGTATCAGAAGTTGAAGTTTCGAAAGGAACGAAAATTAGTCTGTTTGGTGCTTAATTTGTTGGACCTATCCTGAAGAAGGGCGTGACCTTTTCCTCCAGTAATATCAGAAATGATCTCCTTCAGTCCAGGCCCAAATAGGGTCTGCCCCTTGAAGTGAATGTTGAGAAGCTTAGACTTTGAAGTAACGTCAGCTGACCAGGATTTGAGCCATAGCACCCTACGCGCCTGAATAGCAAAACCTGAGTTTTTAGCCGTTAGCTTGGTTAAATGAACAACGGCGTCAGAAACAAATGAATTGGCTAGCTTAAGAGCTTTAAGCTTGTCAAGGATATCATCCAACGGGGTTTCTACCAGTAGATCCTCTTCTAGAGACTCAAACCAGAAGGCCGCAGCAGCAGTGACTGGGGCAATGCATGCAAGGGGTTGGAGAATAAAACCTTGTTGAATAAAAATTTTCTTAGGAGTGTGAAGATATGGACTAGCGCCTACTCTATTCCCTATAGGCTTGAGGGGGGGTGATACCTAGTAACCACCAATAGGAATCGACTAAATTTGAGAGACCCCCAAGCGCCTACCAGAGGAGGCAAAGGGATATGAGGTGATGGAAAAATGTAGAATGTAAAATCTTAATTTATAAAATCTTAATTTATAAAATCTTATTTAATTTACACATATTGCATTAAAACAAATAGGTACAATTCATGGATCCATGAAGAAAAAATGTTATACAATGAAAATGGTATACAATAAATGTCCAATGACAATATGTAAAAATGTAATAAAAACTGTAATAAAAACAGTAATAAAAACAATGGTTTATCACATGAATCACAGGCTCCAAAAAAAGTCCAAATATTTAAATGTTCCAATGGTGTGGGGTCAGGGACCCGAAAGGAAATTTAGGAAAAATGTCTTTAAAATAAACTCCTGTGCGGTGGTGTCAAAAATAAACACAAATATAAACACAAATGAATCCGGTGATCAAAAAGGTGGTCAGTGCAACAATAAAGATTGGTGTGAAAAACTGGTGATGATGACAAAAAGGAAAAAAAAGGAAAAAAAAAAAAATGTGTAAAAAAGTGTTAATCAATAAAAAATATATGTTAATCCAAAAAAAAATGGTAAAAAAACAGTAAAAAACAGTTGTTACCCAGATAGTACTCAACGGATCTCCAGAAGCGTTGCTGTGTTCAAATATGTGAGGGATGAAGAGGTGTGGGGCCCACCAAAATGGACCTGATGATCAAATGTCTATGTAAACCAAACAAGGAGAAATGGTATCCACCTAAAAATGTGAAAAAACAAATATAGTGCAGATAACTCCAGATTAGTAGTACATAAATGGAATAGAGCTTACCAAAAATCAGTCGACGCGTTTCGGCCTTAATCTAGGCCTTTATCAAGACTGATTTGTTTGGGAAGTGTGTATCCTTATAAAGGGTATCTTAACCAATGGGTGTGTGTAAATTTTGCGCCAAAAATGGGCTCATAAATGTGATGAAATATGTAATTAACATATGGTGCTTAAAACCATAACCTCAGTTGATAAATGCTATAACTTCGATAGCGATAAACATAATACATGAGATTACACTTATCATAGATGGTATCATTTCTAATGTAAACAAACTGAGAACCGTATCCGGTTCATAAATGGTTTACTGTTACTTCCGGTTTCGGTACATCGTAATGTCATTTCCGGTTACGGCTTTCATTGTAAAGCCTTGTATGGGGATTTACTGTAACTTCCGGTTTCGGCACATCGCAATGCCATTTCCGGTTACGGCTTTCATTGTAAAGCCTTGTCTGGGAATTTTAGGACTCAATAATATGTTGATCCAAACCATAAACTAATGGATCAGGGTAAATGAAATCTATTAGCGAAAAAGAGATACCACGAGTGTAAACATTAGGTCACTTCCGGTTACGGCAAGTTGTAATAGTGGTATTTCCGGTATATATCGGAGAGGGACTTAGAATGGATCAGTACAAAAGGGCATTCAAGATAAAGCAGTATATGAAAGAACATAGATCCTATGTGTTAGTGTGCAGTTTCATGTTATCATGTTATAAACAGTCAGATAAAGTCAGATCAGAGACCATTAGGGGAATGATGTCAATCCGGTTCCGGAAGTAAACAACTAATACTAACCAAATGAATACTTATCTAATATCAGATTCAGGTGGTAAAATGTTTTCCTAATATCAGACTTAGATGGTATATTTTATGCTGTTGGATGTTTAGTAGAAGAGTGGATCACCAATCATGTCAGAATAACACCAACAACAGAAATATTGTTTGGCAACTGAGGTATTTGCAACTATATAGATGATATAAATAATCATGAAGATAACATAGCCAGGAATATAAAAGAGTGGATTCTAATTTAGTATGTCCCATATTGTATAAATATGGGTTAATGATGCCCAAGGCCGTGACGACACTTCCAGTGTGTTGTCTAATCAGACCATACTATCAAGTTTTCGATAACTAGTAAATTTAGTACATAGTACAGGGAAGACACCTGATTCACTTAGTACCAGGGCTAAATTTGCATACATGATTTAAAAGTGAATTATGCCAATCAATGGCTTCTTACATGGGTCGTGACATCACGCCCAAAATGCCAACTCTATTGGTGGTTAGTGCCTAGGGGTATGATCAACCTCTAGGGTGATTAAATTAGAATGCTTAGATTGATTAATTCATTGTGGCGATGGAAAGGACTGTGATAATTAGTCGATCATATTATGTATTGACACTATAATATTCTTATAATACTATATACCCATACGGGTCTAGACCTTTGCTACATTAAAGTTCGCTGTGTAGATTCATATATGTCTATGTATAGTGCCATATGTAAACTGACCCTTTATTTAAAGAGAAAGGTTATAAGGGTTATTCATTTTTTGTTTTCCATTTTTGTTATAGAGAGAGAGGGGAGTACCATAATATCAGGGCAGTAAACTACTCAGAAACACAGCCTACATAACGTTGCTATCTTTTAGTGAAAGTGCTATGTGTTTTAACCCTGATCTTGATCTTCGGTTTAGGCTAAACAAGATGTTGATGTCTTAACGGGTATATGTTGGTAGGTTTTGGCAGCAGAGTGATCACAGACTTGATACGGGAGCATTTAGAGAGTGGCGAGAGTTATGTCATCTTAAAGAGGTGGGAGAAGTCGTCCTTTGGAAAATAGATAAGTCCCTTTGGAAATAGACAGTCCAAAGTAAAAATCCATTTGGATCAGTAATTAGTAGTTTCCTCTCAAAGTTACCTCCTCTCCAGCCTTTATTGACCTTTTGGATACCCATAAATGTCAAATCTCTAATGTTCCCATTGTGTTTCAGGGTGAAATGTTTATAGAGAGAAGTCTCCATGTTGCATTTTTCAATTAACAACAGATGTTCGCGTATCCTGTCTTTTAAAGGTCTCGTCGTTTGGCCCACATACTGAAGGCCGCATGGACATTGCAACATATATACAATCCCTTTATCTTGGCATCGTATCATATCTTGAATCTTATGTGTCACCCCTGTATTGTGGCATTTAAATGTTGTCGATTTTAGTCCACATTTACATGCCTTACAGGAAGGACAAGGGAAGAATCCTCTTATACTTTTCCCGAAGACATCTTTTACTCTGCCAGGTTCTTTCATACATATACTCGGTGCGATCTTGTTTCTTAAGTTCTTAGTTTTCCTATATATGAATTTCGGTCTAAGAGGTAGTTTCTCACCGATCAGCTCGTCATCCTTTAGGAGTGCCCAATGTTTATTGAAGATATTCTCGATTATTTTTCTGTTCTGGCTGTACTCAGTAATCATTGGGATGTCTAGGAGGTCATTTTCCTCTCCTTTTGTTTTTATCCTGTACTTAGTTAGATCTGTGCGTTTTATCTTGCCTATTTCTGATATTTCTTGATCCAACAGATCTTCAGTATATCCTCTCTCTAGGAATTTTGATTTAATTAATTGGGACTGTTCTTCCCATTTTTCATGTGTTGAGCAGTTCTTTCTCATCCTGAGCAATTGCCCTTTAGGTATGTTCTTCTTCCAGGTACTGTGATGGCAGCTCATCATGTGGATATAGTTGTTGCTATCCACATCTTTGAAGTATGTGGAGGTTTCTATCTTGCCATCATTGATCTTTATCTTTAGGTCTAGGAAGCTCAATTCGGTATTGCTCCATTCATACGTGAATTTTAAGTTGTTAACGTTGTCATTCATCATTTCGATAGTGAAATCCAGATCTTCTTTAGTCCCTTTCCATACCATCAGGATATCGTCAATGTAGCGACGGTAGAGGACCAGGTCCGCGCTTGCTGGGCAGGACTCCCAGAATATGTGTTCCCACCTCCCCATATAGAGGTTCGCATAACTTGGCGCAAACCTGGTCCCCATAGCCGTGCCACAGACTTGTTGGTAATAAATTCCATTATCATAAAAATAGTTGTGGTTCAAAATGAATCTGATACTTTCCAATATAAAATCCATCTGGTCTACTGGCATTTCAGGATCTCTTGCAAGAAAGAATTCTACCGCTTCTATCTTCTGCTGGTGTGGGATGCTGGTGTACAGGGATGCGACATCACATGTAACCATGATGAATCCTTCTTCCCAGACCAATTCTTCTAATAGGTTTAATACCTGAGTTGAATCCTTCAGGTAAGAAGGAAGCTGTCTTACGTACTTTTGTAACTGAAGGTCCACGTATTCGGACAGGTTGCTACTTAGGGAGCCGATCCCAGATATTATCGGTCTCCCTGGTGGACTCTGAAGAGATTTGTGGATCTTGGGAAGATGATACATCACTGGGGTAATGGGGTAGTTAACATTAATGTAGCTGTATTCTTTTTCGTTCAAAATTCCTATTTCTTTTGCTCCATCCAACATGTTTACCAGTTCTCTTTTATACGTTTCTACTGGGTTCGATGGTAATTTTCTATAAGTACTATGATCACCCAGAATCCTCTCATTTTCTTTTCTGTAGTCACTCTCATTAAGGATGACGATGCCTTTGTCGGCTGGCTTGATGATTATATTGTGATTTTTCTCCAAATCTTTAATGGTTCTGATCTGTTGGTCCGTAAGATTGTGTTTCTTCATCTTCAATTGCTTAGGTTGCAAATCCTTAATTTCCTTACAAACGATGGTTTCAAAAGCTTTGATTGCTGTTCCTTTACTGTTGGTCGGATAAAATACTGATCTGGGTTTGAGTCCAGTATGTAAGTAAGGATCTCCCTTTCCCAAATGAGTTTGTTTCTTTGATGTCCAAATTGGTCTCTCCATTGGTGATTTGGCAAAAAACCCCTTCAAAGTAAGTTTTCTGACAAATTCCTTTATGTTAATAAAGGTTTGGAATTTGTCGAGGCTCCTCGTGGGGGCAAATGATAGCCCAAATTGTAGAATAGATGTCTCATCTTGTGTCAGCGCATGACTACTTAAATTGAAGATGCCATTAGCATTCTTCTGACTTTCTGTGTCATTGTCATTCTCCTGATTTTTTGTATCTGTCATATTAACATTGGATTTCTTCTTTAATTTGACCCCTCCTCTACTTCCTCTATGGGTCCTCTTCCTGTACGTGAGGACGTCGGTCTTTCCCATTCCACAGTCAGTGGTGTTCTCGGGAATTTTTCTTTTTCTTTGTAATGGGTGTGATCCACCCCTAAAAAAAGAGGAAGATGATTCTGTTCCAGTATCGGTATGGTTTATCCGGTCAGTCCTTGTTTCCATCTTTCTTATATGTTGCTGGGTGTTTGACTCATCTCTTATATTCATACTTCTTGGAGATCCTTCGGTTTGTTTATCGATGGCTCTCGTAGATCCTCCTTTCCATACAGGGGTTCTGTATGCATCTCTATTATCATAGTCATTACTGACTCAAGGCATATAACAAATTTAGTTAAAAAGTGCCCAATCCATAGCTGAAAGTGTCTTATACAATAAAAGTATATACTTACCGTGTAAGACACCCATCGACATATAGCAGACAGACAAACCAGTACTGAAACATATCAACAGAGGTAATGGTACAAGAGTATATTGTCGATCTATAAAGGGAGGCAGCAGATGAAACCCTGCGACCAATTTACAGAAAGCCATCATGCAATACTCCCTTCACATCCATCATACAAACACTGCACTTAGAGAGGAGCTGGGCTTCAATATGCTTAGAAGCGCCTTTCACAGAAGAAATCAAGGAGGCAAAGTTTTTAAAACTGAGGTATGAGTGAGGTGGGAGGTTTATTTATAGGCATTTGAGGTTTGGGAATCTCTGCCCCCTTCTGGTAGGAATGTATATCCCATCAGTAACTAGCTTGTGGACTCTCGCCACCTATATGAAAGAAACAATATTTATGCAATATTCATTTTTAATAAAGTCTTATACTGTGTATTTATTGTAATTTTTTTAAATAGATATTCCTATATACCGTATTTGCTTGATTATTAGATGACCCTGATTATAAAAGACGACACCCCAAACTTTCATGTATCAGGGAAAAACGTTTAATATACATATTTTTTCAGCAATGACATTTGAGCACTTTAGTATAAGCAATCACACTTTCTATTTCAAATCAATATAGACACATGTCCCAATGCTGAGCTGTATGAAACGAAGTGCAATTCTCAAAAGTATTGTAAGAAATACCAATATTGTTAAGTTACCACACATACCGGTATATTATCTGATAGCCTACAGACTGTGTGCACTTCTCTTTACATTATATGTTGCCTGTAGGACCCCACCCAGTCATTAGTCAGTCTATCATTCCTTTTGCCCTGCACCCTCCATCAGGTAGGCTTTCCCAGGAAACAACAGACTTACAAGGTCAGTGCTTAGCAGGGTGAGCGGTAATGCGCTAAACAGTCTATATGTTTGTGAAAACAGGTAATAGAAGCGCTTTCCCACCCGGTTCCTGGAAACGTTTGAATGTCACTGCAGCTCCTGTGCTGTATGCACTTCCTGTTCATCCTCCAATATGGGACCCGCTGTATGCTCTTCCTGTTCCTCCTCCAATATGGCGCCCTCTATTCAGAACTTCTCAAGTTTGAAAGTAAGACGACCATGATTATAAGACAAGCTCGTTTTTTTCAGAGGTTTTTTTTCTAAAAAACAAAATTTATGCTTACCTGATAAATTTATTTCTCTTGTGGTGTATCCAGTCCACGGATTCATCCATTACTTGTGGGATATTCTCCTTCCCAACAGGAAGCTGCAAGAGGATCACCCACAGCAGAGCTGTCTATATAGCTCCTCCCCTAACTGCCACCTCCAGTCATTCGACCGAAGACAAGCAAGAGAAAGGAGAAACTATAGGGTGCAGTGGTGACTGTAGTTTAAAAATAAAAAACACCTGCCTTAAAATGACAGGGCGGGCCGTGGACTGGATACACCACAAGAGAAATAAATTTATCAGGTAAGCATAAATTTTGTTTTCTCTTGTAAGGTGTATCCAGTCCACGGATTCATCCATTACTTGTGGGATACCAATACCAAAGCTATAGGACACGGATGAAGGGAGGGACAAGGCAGGCGCTTAAATGGAAGGCACCACTGCCTGTAAGACCTTTCTCCCCCAAATAGCCTCTCGAAGAAACAAAAGTATCAAATTTGTAGAATTTAGAAAAAGTATGAAGCGAAGACCAAGTCGCCGCCTTACAAATCTGTTCAACAGAAGCCTCATTCTTAAAAGCCCATGTGGAAGCTACCGCTCTAGTGGAATGAGCTGTAATTCTTTCAGGAGGCTGCTGGCCAGCAGTCTCATAAGCTAGGCGTATTATACTTCTTAGCCAAAAAGAAAGAGAAGTTGCAGAAGCCTTTTGGCCTCTCCTCTGTCCAGAGTAGACCACAAACAAAGCAGATGTTTGACAAAAATCCTTTGTAGCTTGTAAATAAAATTTTAAAGCACGAACCACATCAAGATTGTGTAATAGAGGTTCCTTCTTTGAAGAAGGATTAGGACATAGTGAACGAACAACAATCTCCTGATATTCTTATTAGATACCACCTTAGGAAGAAAACCAGGTTTGGTACGTAACACTACCTTATTTGCATGGAAAATTAGATAAGGGGAATATAATTGTAAAGCAGATAACTCCGAAACTCTTCGAGCCGAGGAGATAGCTACCAAAAACAGAACTTTCCAAGACAAAAGTTTAATATCTATGGAATGCAAAGGTTCAACCGGAACCCCTTGCAGAACCTTAAGAACTAAATTTAAACTCCATGGTGGAGCAACAAGTTTAAACACAGGCTTGATTCTAACTAAAGCCTGACAAAACGCCTGAACATCTGGAATATCAGCCAGACGCTTGTGCAAAAGAATAGACAGAGCAGAAATCTGTCCCTTTAAGGAACTAGCTGACAATCCCTTCTCCAATCCTTCTTGGAGAAAAGATAATATCCTAGGAATCCTGACCTTACTCCATGAGTAACCTTTGGATTCACACCAATGAAGATATCTACACCATATCTTATGATAGATTTTCATAGTGACCGGCTTTCGAGCCTGAATTAAGGTGTCAATGACCGACTCAGAGAAACCACGCTTTGATAAAATCAAGCGTTCAATCTCCAAGCAGTCAGACGCAGAGAAATTAGATCTGGATGGTTGAAAGGACCCTGAAGTAGAAGGTCCTGCCTCAGCAGCAGAGTCCATGGTGGAAGGGATGACATGTCCACCAGATCTGCATACCAAGTCCTGCGTGGCCACACAGGTGCTATCAAAATCACCGAAGCTCTCTCCTGCTTGATCTTGGCAATCAGACGAGGGAGCAGAGGAAACGGTGGAAACACATAAGCCAGGTTGAAGGATCAAGGCGCTGCTAGAGCATCTATCACCGCTGCCTTGGGCTGCCTGGACCTGGATCCGTAACAAGGAAGATTGGCGTTCTGATGAGAACCAGTTCTGGTTTGCCCCAAAGTAGAATCAACTGTGCAAATACCTCCGGATGGAGTTCCCACTCCCCCGGATGAAAAGTCTGTCGACTTAGAAAATCCGCCTCCCAGTTCTCTACTCCTGGGATTTGGATAGCTGATAGATGGCAAGAGTGAACCTCTGCCCATAGAATTAATTTTGAAACCTCCAACATTGCTAGGGAACTCCTTGTTCCCCCTTGATGGTTGATGTAGGCTACAGTCGTGATATTGTCTGACTGAAATCTGATGAACCTGACCGCAGCAAGCTGAGACCAAGCTTGAAGAGCATTGAATATCGCTCTTCGTTACAGAATGATTATCGGAAGGAGTGCCTCCTCCTGAGCCTTCAGGGAGTTTCAGACTGCACCCCAGCCCAGAAAGCTGGCATCTGTCGTTACAATTGTCCAATCTGGCCTGCAGAAGGTCATATCCTTGGACAGATGGATCCAAGATAGCCACCAGAGAAGAGAGTCCCTGGTCTCTTGATCCAGATTTAGTAGAGGGGACACATCTGTGTAATCCCCATTCCACTGACTGAGCATGCAAAGTTGCAGTGGTCTGAGATGTAGGCGGGCAAACGGCACTATGTCCGTTGCCGCTACCATTATCAGGTAAATCTTCATTTCTACAGAATCTATCAGAGTTCCTAGGAAGGAAACTCTTGTGAGAGGGGATAGAGAACTCTTTCCTTCGTTCACCTTCCACCCCGTAAAGATTCTTTGTGCCGTAGCTAACCCAAAGGAAAGAGCCACAAACTGGTAATGCCTGTCTAGAAAGGCAAACCTGAGAAACCGATGATGATCTCTGTGTATCAGAATGTGAATATAAGCATCCTTTAAATTCACTGTAGTCATATATTGACCCTCCTGGATCATAGGTAGGCTGATTCGAATAGTCTCCATCTTGAAGGATGGAACCCTGAGAAATTTGTTTAGGATCTTGAGATCTAAGATTGGTCTGAAAGTTCCCTCTTTCTTGGGAACTACAAACAGATTTGAATAGAAGCCTTGCCCCTGTTCCTCCTTTGGAACTGGGTGGATCACTCCCATAACTAGTAGGTCTTGAACGCAATGTAAGAATGCCTCTCTCTTTATCTGGTTTGCAGATAATTGCGAGAGATGAAATCTCCCTTTTGGGGAAGAAGCTTTGAAATCCAGAAGATATCCCTGGGACACAATTTCTAAAGCCCTGGGATCCTGGACATCTCTTGCCCAAGCCTGGGCAAAGAGAGAAAGTCTGCCCCCTACTAGATCCATTTCCGGATCAGGGGCTGATCCTTCATGCTGTTTTAGAGGCAGCAGCAGGTTTTTTGGCCTGCTTTCATTTGTTCCAAGCCTGGTTAGGTCTCCAGACCGGCTTGGACTGGGCAAAATTTCCCTCTTGTTTTGTATCAGAAGTTGAAGTTTCGAAAGGAACGAAAATTAGTCTGTTTGGTCTTAATTTGTTGGACCTTTCCTGAAGAAGGGGGTGACCTTTTCCTCCAGTAATATCAGAAATTATCTCCTTCAGTCCAGGCCCGAATAGGGTCTGCCCCTTTAAGTGAATGTTGAGAAGCTTAGACTTTGAAGTAACGTCAGCTGACCAGGATTTGAGCCATAGCACCCTACGCGCCTGAATAGCAAAACCTGAGTTTTTAGCCGTTAGCTTGGTTAAATGAACAACGTCGTCAGAAACAAATGAATTGGCTAGCTTAAGAGCTTTAAGCTTATCAAGGATATCATCCAACGGGGTTTCTACCAGTAGATCCTCTTCTAGAGACTTAAACCAGAAGGCCGCAGCAGCAGTGACTGGGGCAATGCATGCAAGGGGCTGGAGAATAAAACCTTGTTGAATAAATTTTTCTTAAGGTAACCCTCTAATTTTTTATCCATTGGATCTAGAAAAGCACAATTGTCCTCGACAGGGATAGTAGTGCGCTTTGCTAGGGTAGAGACTGCTCCCTCCACCTTAGGGACCGTTTGCCACAAGTCCCATGTAGCGGCATCTATAGGAAACATCTTTTTAAAAACAGGAGGGGGAGAGAACAGTACACCTGGTCTATCCCATTCCTTAGTAATAATTTCTGAAAACCTCTTAGGGATTGGAAAAACATCAGTGTAAACAGGCACTGCATAGTATTTATCAAATTTACACAATTTCTCTGGGACTACAATGGCGTCACAGTCATCCAGAGTTGCTAAAACCTCCCTGAGCAACACGCGGAGGTGTTCAAGCTTAAATTTAAATGTAGACATATCAGAGTCAGGTTGAAGTGTCTTCCCTGAATCAGAAAAATCACCCACATATAGAAGCTCTCCTGCTTCGGCTTCTGCACATTGTGAGGGTATATCAGACATAGCTACTAAAGCGTCAGAGAGCTCTGTATTTGTTCTAGCCCCATAGCTGTCTCGCTTTCCTTGTAACCCTGGCAGTTTGGACAATACCTCTGTAAGGTTATGATTCATAACTGCCGCCATGTCTTGTAAAGTATACGCAATGGGCACGCTAGATGTACTTGGCGTCCCCTGAGCGGGAGTTATAGGTTCAGACACGTGGGGAGAGTTAGTCGGCATAACTTCCCCCTTGTCAATTTCCTCTGGTGATAAATCTTTTAAAGCCAGAATATGGTCTTTAAAATTTATAGTAAGATCAGTGCATTTGGTACACATTCTAAGAGGGGGTTCCACAATGGCTTCTAAACATAATGAACAAGGTGTTTCCTCTATGTCAGACATGTTTAACAGACTAGTAATGAGACCAGCAAGCTTGGGAAACACTTTAATAAATGTGAAAAAGCAGAATATAAAAAACAAACACATAAACTGCAAAACAGTGAAAAAAAGCAGTAAACTCTACAAAATTTTTACAGTGTGTATAATAGACTAAAATAGCATTGCACCCACTTGCAAATAGATGATTAACCCTTCAGACTAAAAAAACAAAGCAGAAAAACGGGAAAACCGTTATAAACAGTCACAAGCAATCTGCCACAGCTCTACTGTGGCTCCTACCTGCCCATAAAATGACTTTTGTAGGCACAAAAACCCTTTACAGAGATCCTATATGTCAGGGGACTCCTTCAGGGAAGCTGGATGTCTCATACTGTAAAAACGACTGCGCAATTAGAGTGCAAAAATAGGCCCCTCCCACCATGCACTCAAAGTGAAAGGGCCTTAAAAAACTACTCCTAGGAGAAATCTAGTCAGCCATGTGGAAAACTAGGCCCCAAATAAAGATTTATCACCCTCAGTAAAAAACGTTTTTTATATATCATGCAAACGTTTAACATACTAAGTAATAAGAGCAAGTAATATGACTATTACCCTTTACTGCAAGCATGATCCCAGTCGTTTGTTAAATCACTGTAATCAGGCTTACCTTAAATATATCAGGCACTGTCAGCATTTTCTAGACCTTATCATCTCTCTAGAAAAAAAAAAATATACTGAGCATACCTCAGAGCAGTTAATTCTGCAGGCCATTCCCCCAGCTGAAGTTTTCCCATACTCTTCAGTTATGTGTGAGAATGGCAGTGGACCTTAGTTACAACCTGCTAAGATCATCAAAAACCTCAGGCAAAACTCTTCTTCTAATTTCTGCCAGGGGTAAAAACAGTACAACGCCGGTACCGTTTAAAAATAACAAACTTTTGATTGAAGATAAACTACACTATCACCACATCTCTCTTGATACTTCCTTTCTTGTCGAGAGCTGCAAGAGAATGACTGGAGGTGGCAGTTAGGGTAGGAGCTATATAGGACAGCTCTGCTGTGGGTGATCCTCTTGCAGCTTCCTGTTGGGAAGGAGAATATCCCACAAGTAATGGATGAATCCGTGGACTGGATACACCTTACAAGAGAAACCTTGTTTTATAATAGAGCAAATACTATATATATATATATATATATATATATATATATATATATATATATATATATATATATATATATATATACACACATACATACACAGTATATATACACAAACCTCATTTAAATACAGTTAGGTCCGTAAATAATTGGACATTGACACCATTTTCATAATTCTGGCTCTGTACGACACAACAATGGATTTGAAATTAAACAACCAAGATGCAAGTGAAGTGCAGACTTTCATCTTTAATTCAAGGGGTTGAACAAAAATATTGTATGAAACGTTTAGGAATTGCAACCATTTTCATACACAGTCCCGAAATTTTAGGGGCTCAAATGTAATTGGACAAATTAACAAATCATAAATAAAATGTTGATTTTTAATAATTCATTGAGAATCCTTTGCAGGCAATGACTGCTTAAAGTCTGGAATGCATGGACATCACCAAACGTTGGGTTTCCTCCTTTGTGATGCTTTGCCAGGTCTTTACTACAGCGGTCTTCAGTTGTGTTTTGTTCGTAGGTTTTTCTGCATTAAGTTCTGTCTTCAGCAAGTGAAATGCATGCTCTATTGACTGGGCCATAACATAATATTCCACTTCTTTGCCTTGAAAAACTCCTGGGCTGCTTTTACAGTATGTTTTGGGTCATAGTCGATCCCTATACACTTTAGAATTCATGTGGTTGCTTCTGTCACATCATAAACACTAGTGACCCATTGTCATTGGAAGCCATGCATGCCCATGCCATCACACTGCATCCACCGTGTTTTACATATAATGTGGTAGTCTTCAGATCACAAGCTGTTCCAAGTCTTCCCCATACTTTTTTCTTCCCATCATTCTGGTACAGGATGATCTTAGTGCCATCTGTCCAAAGAATGCTGTTCCACAACTGGGCTGGCTTTTTTTAATATTTTTTGGCATAGTCTAATCTGGCCATTCTATTCTTGAATTATATGAATGGTTTGCACCTTGTGCGGAACCCTCTATATTTGCTCTTGAGAAGTCTTCTCTTTATAATACATTAGGATAATTATATGCCTACCTCCTGGAGAGTGTTCTTCACTTGGCTGAATGTTGTGAAGGGTTTTTCCTTAACATGGAAAGAATCCTACGATCATCCACCACTGGTGTGGACTTCCAGGCCTTTCTGTGTTGCAGAGAGAGTGTATATTTCTCAGAATGTACCAAACTGATGATTTGGCCACTCCCAATGTTCCTGCTATCTCTCTGACGGATTTCTTGTTATTACAATTTAAATAAACAAGGTTGTAAACAAAACAGTGAGATTTTCTTTTTCAACTCTATAGTCAAAACCGTTGTGGATCTATAGTTGTATTAGGCAACATTTCTAAAATAAGCAGAAATTAAAAATAACATGGAGGCTCCAGGTGCTCCCTTGGCTATTCAAACCTACATAGGGACCCTGGATTAAAGTTACATTATAATCCAAAGGTTAGTAATCCTAAAATATAGATTAGTTTTTAATTATATAGCAAGATGCTGTTTATTCATTACTGTAATGGTTTTATTAATTAATTCCATTAATCTATTCACAATATCATGCTCTCCAAAAGGTTTCTGTCAGATTATTTTGGAGAATTTTTTAATCTTAATGATATTATCACATGATTCATTCTGTAGTTCTCGTCCTGGGAACTTGTGTCTGCAGAAATAACATGCACAGCAAAATGTTCTAAAAAAATAAACATACAGAGTTGATAAATAGACCTTAAAGGGACATAATCATGAAAGATAACTTTTGGGTTTTAGATAGAACATAACATTTTTAGATTTACTTATATTATGATATTTGCTTCATTCTCTTGGAATCTTTTGTTGAAGGAGAGCAATGCTCTACTGGGGACTATCTGAATACAATGGGTGAGACTGTGACAAGCAGCTAGCTCACAGTAGTGCACTGCATTTTAGTGAGCCTACCTATGCAGGCTTTTTAACAATGGATACCTAAGGAACAAAACAAATTAGATAAGAGAAGTCAATTGGAAAATTGTTAAAAATTCATGTTCTTTCTGAATCATGAAACTTTAATTTTGACTTCACTTTCCTTTAATGCCATTGCTCCCCTGCAAATCTATATACACATAATTAACCCATATTAAGTTTCAAGAAGCTCACTGAATAGAAGATTGTTTGGAGTGGAATAGATCTGCACAAGGACCTAAGTGTGAGGAGGGAGGGCCAAGCATTAAAAATGAAAAATAATGTTATTGTTTTAGTAAAATAAAACTATTTATATTGTTATTAATGTAATAATTTTCCTACTTCCAATAAAGTACAGGTGAAAAGTTGATAAAATGGGAATGATTAACCAATTAAACTGGAGATAATTCACCTCCAACTAATTTCATTCATTTCAATGATCTAACTATGCATATCTAATGATATATAACCAATTTAGTAATAGCCTGGTATAACTATAAACAAATAATCTGAAAACATTCTAAACATGAAAACCATGATCTAAATTGGTCTTACAGACTAGTGATTTAAATCATAATTTTTAAATCAAATCATCCCTGGGGTCACCTCATAAATGCTTGAGGTGTAGAAGGGACCTCAAACAGCTCCAAAACTGCAGGCCCCAGGGGGTCACATGCAGTCATCAGCACTTGGTATTGTGTGGGTGACAACTACCATATTATTCCTCTTCAGTTAGAAGGTTAAACTCTGATTTCTTTTAATATGAGTTTTCTGATGCCTAATAAGATGTGATTTCAGGATAAAACATTTTCCACATTTAGAACATGTAAATCCTTTTTCCCCAGTATGAATTTTTTGATGAATAAGAAGAGTTGATTTCCGAGTAAAACATTTTCCACAGTCAGAACACAAAAATGCCTTTTCTCCTGTATGCGTTTTCTGATGGCTAAGAAGATGTGATTTCAGAGTAAAACATTTCCCACAGTCAGAACATGAAAATGCGTTCTCCCCTGTATGAATTTTCTGATGCCTAATAAGATGTGATTTCAGAGTAAAACATTTCCCACAGTCAGAACATGAAAATGCTTTCTCCCCTGTATGAATTGTTTGATGCCTAATAAGAGTTTGTTTCAGAGTAAAACATTTCCCACAGTCAGAACATGAAAATGCTTTCTCCCCTGTATGAATTTTCTGATGCATAATAAGAGCTGATTTCACAGTAAAACATTTCCCACAGTCAGAACATGAAAATGCTTTCTTCCCTGTATGAATTTGTTGATGCATAAGAAGAGTTGATTTCCGAGTAAAACATTTTCCACAGTCAGAACATGAAAATCCTTTCACCCCTGTATGAATTTTCTGATGTGTAATGAGATTTGATTTCTGAGTAAAACATTTCCCACAGTCAGAACATGAAAATGCTTTCTCCCCTGTATGAATTTTCTGATGCCTACTAAGATGTGACTTCAGAGTAAAATATTTTCCACAGTCAGAACATGAAAATCCTTTCACCCCTGTATGAATTTTCTGATGTGTTATGAGATGTGATTTCTGAGTAAAACATTTCCCACAGTCAGAACATGAAAATGCTTTCTCCCCTGTATGAATTTTCTGATGCCTAATAAGATGTGATTTCAGGATAAAACATTTTCCACAGTCAGAACATGAAAATGCTTTCTCCCCTGTATGAATTAGTTGATGCATAAGAAGAGTTGATTTCCGAGTAAAACATTTTCCACAGTCAGAACATGAAAATGCTTTCTTCCCTGTATGAATTTGTTGATGCATAAGAAGAGTTGATTTCCGAGTAAAACATTTTCCACAGTCAGAACATGAAAATCCTTTCTCCCCTGTATGAATTTTCTGATGAGGAACAAGAATGTTTTTACAGTTAAAACATTTCCCACATATAGGACAGGAAAATTGCTTTTTTCCTGTATGAATTTTTAGATGTTTAAGAAGATGTGATTTCTTAAGAAAACATTTCCCACATTCAGTACATAAATTTCCCATGTGGCTTCTTTGATTTTGAAGATTTAAAGAAGCATTTGGACTCTGATCATGACTAGGATTATTGCAGTTTGTAAATTCACCTGTCAATAAGAAACACAATGGAACTAATGTTATTAATTACATAATTATTTTATCATGAGAACATATAAACTGTTCTGATTTAATCAGTCCCCTACACTTGTAGTAGACACTGTGACAACTAGACCTTTTGTATGCTAAGGCTTAAGGGCAGTTTACTGGACATTAGGGACTATTTCTAATAATTCACACTTAGTCAAAGACTGAACTAACTTTAATATAATGTTGTTGTTTTTCTACCTAATATATCTATTCCTTTTAATATTGTGTCCACAAAAACTTTTAGTAATATAAAGATTAGTTTATGGGCTAAAATAATTTTTACTACTGCTTTTGAAAATGGCCCCAGGTGGTGTAGTATATCTAAGCAATATATAAAATCTTCATCATAGAGAAGAATCTCACTCACGTGTCAACTACACCTTCTGGGATAATCAGCAGCTCCCCAGCCAGCTGTATTACTCAGGCAATTATTATCAGGTATTTGTAGAGCGCCAACAGGTTTTGCAGCTCTATGAACATACGTGGTATATAAAAAAAAATACCGGGATCAAAGTGGTAGAGGGTCCTGCTGAGAGTTGCACTGTTGTAGTCGGCTCTTATGAAGGTGAACTACAAACAGCTGGGCTCATAGGCTTACGTGCCATGGAGTTTAAGGGAATAGCAGTGGAGATAAGTAAGGTTAGTGTAGGTTGTATGTGTCCCTGAATAGTAGACTCTTCAGGAAGCACTTGTAGTAGGAGATCATGAGCGGAGCGAAGGGGACGGGAGGGAGAGTATCAGGAGACAAGATCTGAGATGTAGGGGGGAGCAATGCAGTGGAGGGCTATGTGTGTCAGAGTGAGAATTTTGTATTTAATCCTGGAGGCAAGAGGAAGCCAGTGAAGGGATTGGCAGAGAGGTGCGGCAGATGAAGAGCGACGTGTAAGGAAGTTGAGCCTGGCAGAGGCATTCATTATGGATTGTAAAAGAAGCTAGGTGGCAGCTAGGGAGACCAGAGAGGATGGAGTTGCAGTAGATGAGGCGGAAAGGATGAGAGTGTGGTTTAAAATCTTAGTTGTGTCTTGTGTAAGGAAATGTCTAATGTAAGCAATGTTTTTAAAGTGGAAGCCGCAGGCTTTAGCCAAGAACTGAATGTGAGGAGTGAAAGATCTGAGTCAAGTGTGACCCCAAGACGGCATGTGAGGAAATTATGTAGTTATCTACAGTTATAGAGTCATGGGGGGTGGAGATTTTGGAAGAAGGGTGGAAGATAAGGAACTCAGTTTTGGAGAGTTTTAGCTTGAGGTAGTGAGAGGACATCCAAGATGAGATATGAGAGAGACAATGACACGGGTTAGCAAGGAAGGAGATAGTTCTGGTGCAGAGAGGTAAATTTGGGTATACCCCCTCTGAGGATGCGTATGGGAAACGCGGCGTCAGGGGTTTCTTAAAACAATTTTAACTAGCTCTCTTTTGTGGTTAAAAATAATTAACTCTGATAGTGGTATTAATAGGTAAAAACATAACCCTTTTGTAATAGACCGTAATTATTACAAGGTATACTGACAAGATAATTTTTGTAGTATCGAGAGGCACTGCAGCATAACAGGTTCACAGCATAGAGGTAACTAAAAGGTAATCACTGCTGTTTAGCGGTGTGAATATAGGGAAATATTAGAATCATGGTATTATAGTGGATACAAACGGAAGGGATTTGATACTTTCTTAAAACAATCCAACTATTCCAAACAAGCTACAAGTGACTGAAACTCATATATTGATTGTAGACAGTTTAAATAAACGGCAGAGCAATTCAGTTTTTCTCTGTATTTTCCAAGTCTGCAGCTAGAAAGCTTATAAACAGGTATTAGCCTGAAGCTAACTGTAACGTTATAGCAGAAGAACATAGGAGGTACAAGCGAATCAAAATTTACCACACCCTACAGCTAGAAGGTTATACATAGCGGGGACATTAGATGATAACACATAGCAGACCAAGTAAAACTGAATAAGTTAAAGCTTCAACACATAGTGATAATATCGTTAACCATTGGTTTAATAGGAAATTTTTCCTCAGTTTAACCAGAAGATACAAAAATAGTAGCTGGCTATAAAGACACACAGTGAAACCAATAGAGAATAATTCACAATATAGTACTCACTGGTGTTGCGTTATAAGAAAGTATCATTATTAATATTTAAGGGGCAGCAAACCATGACCATATTTACATACAGTGCAATGGCATATCAATACTTTCTAAACCCCTATTAAAGATATACCCAAAAGGTTACCCCCAAAAATACAAACAGGATTATCTAACCAATTCAGAGCTGATATTATTTACACTCTAAACAGCTAAAAACACTGATATTCAAAAGCTATTTGTATATTACAAGGGTAATGGTGACCATCTTATGTCACAATAATAATCAGCTAAAATAAAAATTATTTGGATATGAGAGTAAAAGATACCGGACATTATAGTCCACATAAATAATTTTGTCAACCAGCAGCTCAATAAAATACGGTCTTGTTAAATTTGGATTCATCGTGAAACAGTAAAATTTCAGTGTGGATAATACATTAATAACAAGCTATTTTGTTTTAGAACAAGCCACCAATAAGGCCAAGTGAATTTTCAAACACAACACCTATAGTGTTATTTCCACAAATTTTCCTGTCTAACTTAAACACTAATCATCAGAAGTTATAACCCAACACAAAAGAGATGTGTTTTTAGTAATATATGCAGGCAGCAGACAACAGTTCAATTCAAGCTGTCTTTTTAATACATAAATAAAAGTTATATTTTAAAAAAATTGCTATTGCTTACTTTGATGACTAATCTAAAACATATGAAACTTTTCTAACAGTGTATAGAAGCATATCTTTTTTTGAGCTAGGTTCACACACAATTGGTGACCTAGGTCAATTATTTTTTGAAACGTAAATTTGGGTATCGTCTGCATACGAATGATAATTAAACCTTTGAGACTTTATTAAGGAACCTAATGAGGATGTGTAGATTGAGAAGAGAAGGGGACTGAGGACAGAGCCTTGCGGTACCCCAACAGAAAGAGGTAACGGGGCAGAGCATGCCCCAGAGAAGGCTACACTAAAGGTATGGTTAGACAGATAGGAAGAGAACCAAGAGAGAGCTGTGTTGCAGATGCCAAAGGATTGGAGGGTATGGAGCAAAAGAGGGTGCTCGACAGTATCAAAGGCTGCAGGCAGATCAAGGAGGATAAGTAGAGAGAAGTGGCCTTTGGATTTTGCTGTAAGTAGGTCGTTGGTAACCTTAACAATTGCTGTCTCTGTTGAGTGAAAGGGACAAAATCCGGATTGCAGTGGGTCAAGGAGGGAGTTTAATGTAAGGAAATGGGCTAGACGTGCATATACTAGCTTTTCAGGAAGCTTTGAGGCAAAAGGGAGTAGGGAAATAGGGTGGTAGTTGGATGGGAAGGTTGGATCGAGAGAAGGTTTTTTTTGAGTATAGGTGTGACTAATGCATGTTTAAGAGATGTGGGAACTATACCAGTGCTGAGGGAGAGGTTGAAGATGTGTGCGAGTATAGAGGTAAGGGTAGAAGAGAGGGAGGGGAGTAGTTGTGAGGGGATGGGGTCGAGGGGACAGGTAGTGAGGTGAGAGGATAGTATAAGGGCAGAAACTTCTTCCTCTGTAACAGGGGCAAAAGAGCTAAAATTTATGGCTATGTGGGTTTTGGATGATTGTGAGCTTTTGAGGGGGTGGGGGACTGGTAGTATGTTGAGAGCAGATTTAATTTCTGATGGAGTCTATTTTATTGTTAAAGTAACTGGCAAAATCTTGAGCTGAGAGAAAAGTTTTGGTGGGAGGTGGGGGTGGGTGGAGAAGAGTATTGAATGTGGAGAACAGACATTTTGGGTTTGAAGAAAGAGTAGAGATAAAAGTAGAGAAGTAATGTTGCTTATATAGATTAAGGGCAGAATAGTAAGCGTTCAAGATGAACTTATAGTGAAGAAAGTCAGCAGAACTCTGAGATTTCCTCCAGTGTCGCTCAGCAGTACGGAACATCTGCGTAGGTACCGTGTCAGAGGAGTATGCCAGGGCTGAGGATGAGTGTATGTTTTCTGACCTATGGTAGGTGTGGCCAGATTATCAAGAACCGATGTAAGGGTGGAGTTGTAGTGGCAGATAGATTCATCAGGACAAGAAAAGGAGCGGTTGGAAGAGAGAAGAGGTTCGAGAGAGCTAGCAAGCTGTTGCTGATCTATTGACTTAATACTGCTGTGAAGTTTAGTGTGAGAGGTAGAAGGAGGGAAAATTATAGGGAGGGAGGTGATGTTACAAGTGAGGAGGTGGTGGTCAGAAAGAGGAAAAGGTGAGTTTGTGAAGTTTGAGATAGTGCATCGATAGCTGAAAAACAGATCAAGGGAGTGACCATCTTTGTGAGTGGGAGAGTCAGTCCATTGTGACAGGCCTAAAGAGGAAGTGAGTTGCAGAAGTTTTTTGCATAGGAGGCAGTGGGATTATCAACAGGGAGGTTGAAGTCACTGAGAATGAGGGTAGGGGTATCTGAGGAAAGGAAGTAAGGTAGCCAAATCTGTAATATCATATAGATGAGGAGTATTTAGCTGAAAAAGCTTAAAATTCCCCAATACAAATAAACCAAAAGGATATCAACTTGTAACAAATTTCCAAAATAACATCAAACCACCACAGCTATTGAGTTAACGTAAAAAAGGCTAAGAGCATTTACATCACAGAAAAGAGGGTTAATATGTAACATAAAGGACCATTAAATACAATTGCATAATTAACAAATGCATAATAAAAAGACAAGACAATAATACCTACTCTGAATTTCAAATAAGCAGTAAAAAAAAAATTGTCAAATTTATTTTTTTCTACCCTTTTTCCGCCTCCCTTTATCATGTGACAGACATGAGCCAATCACAGACTAGTATACATAAACCCTGTGAGCTTGTGCACATGCTCAGTAGGAGCTTGTTCCCCAGAAAGTATGTATATAAAAAGACTGCAAAATTTGATTATGGAAGTAAATTGGAAAGCATCATAAAACTGAATGCTCTTTCTGAATCATAAAAGTTTATTTGAGTGTCCCTTTAAATAATTATTGCTATAAGCACAAAACATTTAGTTTTATTTTTTTTAGAATGTTGCATTTATGCCATATATTCTTTACTTGTAATGAAAACCAAAGTATCACTTTATATAAAAAGTAATATATAATATGTAAAATAAACTATTAGTGAACATACACATCAGACATGTACACTCACCTGTGCCCTGTTTCCCGCAGACGCATCTCACACGTACACTTACCTGTGCCCTGCAACCCTCACATGTCGCACACATACACTATCTGTGCCCTGTTTCTCACAGACATGACACAAACACTCACTTTGCCCTACATCCCTCTCAAGTGTCACACATGTAAACTGCGTCCCTCAGACATGTCACACACGTACACTCACTTGCACCCTGCGTCCCTCAGACATCTCACACACGTACACTCACCTGTACTTATATTGGCACACATTTCCTGCTCTGATGGTTGGACATTTCTTAGCCACTGATCTTTTGTTTGTCCCTTGTTACATGAAATCTTAGCATCGTTTTTACCTGGGGGAAAAAAAAAAGAATAAATAAATAAATCACTGAAATTTCAAAAATAACATCAAACTCCTACAATTAACTTAAAGGGACAGTTCACACAAAAAGTAATACATTTTTAAACATAATAGCAGGAAGTTAAGTATGGTAGTTCGGAACATTCTGTGTGAATCGTCTGCATTTATAAATATTTTTTTAAATGTCTGTTTACAAAATACAATGCCTAAGCCCCTTAGAATATTTTCTGGACGTGCGACCAGTCAGGTATTACTCCCTTTAGCGCATTGCGCATGCGCCGCCCCTCAAGATTGTTATTCCCTCTTATGTCAGAGCTATTGTAACAAGCTTTTGTTAACCAAAGTTTGGATGAAGATAGAAGATGCCGTCTGGGTGAAGACTTCTGCCCGTCTGGAGGACCACTTCTGCCCGGTTGGATGAAGACTTATCCCGGCTTCGTTGAGGACTTCGGCCCGGATGGGTGAAGACGTCTCCCGGTAAGGTGATCTTCAAGGGGTTAGTGTTAGGTTTTATTAAGGGGGTATTGGGTGGGTTTTAGAGTAGGGTTGGGTGTGTGGGTGGTGGGTTTTAATGTTGGGTGGGGGTATTGTACTTTTTTTACAGGTAAAAGAGCAGATTACTTTGGGGCAATACCCCACAAAAAGCCCTTTTAAGGGCTATTTGTAATTTAGTATAGGGTAGGGCTTTTTATTATTTTAGGGGGCTTTTTTTATTTTATTAGGGGGATTAGATTAGGTGTAATTAGTTTAAAAATCTTGTAATTATTTTATTATTTTCTGTAATTTAGTGTTTTTTTTCCGTACTTTAGATAATTGTATTTAATTGTAGTTAATTTAGGGAATTAATTTAATTATAGTGTAGTGTTAGGTTTTATTTTACAGGTAAATTTGTCTTTATTTTAGCTAGGTAGCTATTAAATAGTTAATAACTATTTAGTAACTATTCTATCTAGTTAAAATAAATACAAAGTTGAACTGTAAAATAAAAATAAACCGTGAGATAGCTACAATGTAACTATTCGTTATATTGTTGCTAGCTTAGGGTTTATTTTATAGGTAAGTATTTAGTTTTAAATAGGAATAATTTAGTTAACTGATTTATTTAAATTATATTTAAGTTAGCGGGGTGTTAGGGTTAGACTTAGATTTAGGAGTTAATAATTTTAATATAGTGGCGGCGACATTGGGGGCGGCAGCTTAGGGGTTAATAAATGTAGGTAGGTGTCGGCGATGTTAGGGACAGCAGATTAGGGGTTAATAAAATTTAACTAGTGTTTGCGAGGCGGGAGTGCGGCGGTTTAGGGGTTAATATATTTATTATAGTGGCGGCGATGTCCGGTTCGGCAGATTAGGGGTTAAAAAATGTATTATAGTGTTTGCGATGTGGGGGGCCTCGGTTTAGGGGTTAATAGGTAGTTTATGGGTGTTAGTGTACTTTTTAGCACTTTAGTTAAGAGTTTTATACTACGGTGTTAGCCCATAAAACTCTTAACTACTGACTTTAAAATGCGGTACCAGGCTTGACAGGAGAGGGTGTACCTCTCACTTTTTGGAAGACTCGTAATACCGGCGCTATGCAAGTCCCATTGAAAAAATAGGATACGCAATTGACGTAAGTGGATTTGCGGTATTTTTGAGTCTGGCCGAAAAAGTGAGCGGTACACCTGTACCTGCAAGACTTGTAATACCAGGGGGCGTTAAAAAGCAGCGTTGGGACCTCTCAACGCTGCTTTTTAAGCCTAACGCAAGCCTCGTAATCTAGCAGTATGTAAATGTTAAATATCTGTCTATCTACGAGTGTCTCTGTCTATATGGGGTATTGTAAGACTGACAAATTTGTACAAAACGAGGCAGCCCAAGAATCCAGAAGCCAGTAATTTTGTAGTGGCTACATGATGACTTAACCCTCGATTTCTCAAAGGACTCTACACCAGTCTCAGGAAATCCTGTATTATTTAGAAGGTAAATTAAAATGAGAACATGGCCTATAAATATAAAAAAGATAAAACAATTCTATATTAGAAATCTCGCATTTTGAAATTTACTGCTAAGGCACACGTACCCTCTGCAGTGCGGTGTCATATGATAACTTAGGTCTTGCTAATGATCTATAGCACACGGCAAACAATAAATGTCACAGAATCACTGCTGGTGCACAGTGTACACTCGTCCATAGAGGCGCCTAGCAACCAGTAAAAAGGAGACTTATTTACATGTTTAAGACTAAGCTAGCACAGCAGTCAAATAACAAGGTAGTTCTTTAACCTCTTAAGGACATATGACGGAATTTTTCCGTCATAAAACAATTGAGCAAACTGAAAGCTGTGTCCTTAAAGGGTTAAAAAAACGTGTTTATAATGCTATTTATGTATGCACAATTTTATGAGAAACTTATAGGCTACTTTACTGGGAGTTCCATGGTCAGACACGTCACACACGTACACTCACCTATGCTCAGCGTCCCTCAGAAACATCACACACGTACACTCACCTGTACCCTGTATCCCTCAGACACATCACACACGTACACTCACCTTTGCTCTGCGTCCCTCAGACACATCACACACGTACACTCACCTGTACCCTGTATCCCTCAGACACATCACACATATACACTCACCTGTGCCCTGTATCCCTCAGACACATCACACACGTACACTCACCTTTGCTCTGCGTCCCTCAGACACATCACACACGTACACTCACCTGTACCCTGTATCCCTCAGACACATCACACACGTACACTCACCTTTGCTCTGCGTCCCTCAGACACATCACACACGTACACTCACCTGTGCCCTGTATCCCTCAGACACATCACACACGTACACTCGCCTTTGCTCTGCGTCCCACAGACACATCACACACGTACACTCACCTGTACCCTGTATCCCTCAGACACATCACACACATACACTCACCTGTGCCCTGTATCCCTCAGACACATCAAACATGTACACTCACCTGTGCCCTGTATCCCTCAGACACATCCCACACGTACACTCACCTTTGCTCTGCGTCCCTCATACACATCACACGTACACTCACCTGTACCCTGCTTCCCTCAGACACATCACACACGTACACTCACCTTTGCTCTGCGTCCCTCAGACACATCACACATGTACACTCACCTGTGCCCTGTATCCCACAGACACATCACACACATACACTCACATGTGCCCTGTATCCCTCAGACACATCACACACGTACACTCACCTGTGCCCTGTATCCCTCAGGCACATCAAACATGTACACTCACCTGTGCCCTGTATCCCTCAGACACATCACACATGTACACTCACCTGTGTCCTGTATCCCTCAGACACATCAAACATGTACACTCACCTGTGCCCTGTATTCCTCAGACACATCTCACATGTACACTCACCTGTGCCCTGTATCCCTCAGACACATCACACACATACACTCACCTGTGCCCTGTATCCCTTGCGTACACTCACCTGTGCCCTGTATCCCTCAGACAAATCAAACATGTACACTCACCTGTGCCCTGTATCCCTCAGACACATCACACACGTACACTCACCTGTGCCCTGTATCCCTCAGACACAACACACACGTACACTCACCTGTGCCCTGTATCCCTCAGACACATCACACACGTACACTCACCTGTGCCCTGTATCCCTCAAACACATCACACACGTACACTCACCTGTGCCCTGTATCCCTCAGACACATCACACACGTACACTCACCTGTACCCTGTATCCCTCAGACACATCACACACGTACACTCACCTGTGCCCTGTATTCCTCAGACACATCACACATGTACACTCACCTGTGCCCTGTATCCCTCAGACACATCACACATGTACACTCACCTGTGCCTTGTATCCCTCAGACACATCACACACGTACACTCACCTGTGCCCTGTATCCCTCAGACACATCACACACGTACACTCACCTGTGCCCTGTATCCCTCAGACACATCACACATGTACACTCACCTGTGCCCTGTATCCCCTTAGACACATCACACATGTACACTCACCTGTGCCCTGTATCCCTCAGTGACATCACACACGTACACTCACCTGTGCCCTGTATCCCCTTAGACACATCACACATGTACACTCACCTGTGCCCTGTATCCCTCAGTTACATCACACACGTACACTCACCTGTGCCCTGTATCCCTCAGACACATCATACACGTACACTCACCTGTGCCCTGTATCCCTCAGTCACATCACACACGTACACTCACCTGTGCCCTGTATCCCTCAGACACATCACACACGTACACTCACCTGTGCCCTGTATCCCTCAGTCACATCACACACGTACACTCACCTGTGCCCTGTATCCCTCAGACACATCATTCACGTACACTCACCTGTGCCCTGTATCCCTCAGACACATCACACATGTACACTCACCTGTGCCCTGTATCCCTCAGACACATCACACACGTACACTCACCTGTGCCCTGTATCCCTCAGACACACGTCACACTAGTACAATCACCTGTGCCCTGTATCCCTCAGACACATCACACACGTACACTCACCTGTGCCCTGTATCCCTCAGACACTCCCCAGTTGTGAGGAATAGTACACCCTCCAGTTGGATTAGCAAGTGCCTTTCCTGGGAGAGCAGCCCAGAGAGGAAAGAGCTACTGTTTTGGAACCGGCCTCGGAAAACTTTGCATTGGGTAACTATCCCTGCACCCCGGGCGCAGGGGATGAAGGCCAGCGGGAAACACCATGGATGCCTCAAGTCCAGGAGGGATGGGATGACCTCTCCCAGCAATCGACAAGTAGAGGGCCACCGGACAGCCCCAGGCCAACCAGTTAATGATCTAGCCAGGTCTGCTGAACTGGAAGGGGGGAGATGTCACGGATACCAGTCCGCCAAGGCTACCCCCACCCCCTTACTACATGGCTCACTCCGGTTTACATTAGTTTTGGCCCGTTCATGGCTACAGGATATCCCAGGCTCTTGCTATATGTTGGCTGTGCTATGTGTACCTGATCAGGAAAGAGCTGATATCTGAGTGGGAAATAGGGGTGTTGAAAATAATCGGCACCACGATGCATCGCGATGCAGCCTTTAACGATGCTGCATCGATGCAGTGAAGAGCCGAATCGATTAACACGTCACGTGACCCTGCCCGGCAAGACTAGGAACTTTCTCCCTTTATTTCCTCCTACAGACCAGCCTATTGCTTTCCAGAAGCACGCCTTTCGGACAACATCCCTCAGATTGCGTAATGGTCTCACCCGAAAACTTCTGTCTTTCCCAATATGGTTGACTAAAGAACCCATACTCTGCTCTGTTGTCTACGGTTGCGGGGATCCCTAAGTCGCGCCTGTGCAGTGAGATGGTTGAGGTCTTGAACAAGTGCTTTCCTCTGGGGATAGAGGAGCATGAATGGAGCAAGATGGCAGACCCTGTGCAGGTGAGGGGGTTCTTGAGCAAAATGAGGTGATGTGTTGCGATGTTACATGGAGCGCATGCAACGTTATTGTGAGTACAGTTTACAGATCGGTTGATATTCAATGCGTGTGTAAATACAGTGTGACAAGCGTCTTGTGCCTGGTGTGAGTATACAGTGTGTATAAACAGTGTGGGGGTGCTGTGTAAATATAAAAATATAGAGGTACCAAATATAATATATTCCTATACGGTAGTGTATAATGAATTCACTTTATGATAAGAACTTTTAGGCTTATGTTTATACAAAGATGCTGTGTGTAAAGTGACAGGAGACAGCATTTACTACCTATATAGTGAATTATGTTCCTTTAGAAAAGTTTGAGTATTTTTTATACTTATATCTGTATTAAAGGCTATGGACTTTTGTTTGTTAAAGATTGATGCAAACATTTTTTATTGAATATAATTTATATATTGTTAGCATGTATATAACTATGTGTGTATATATATATATATATATATATATATATTATAATATACACACATTTAGCATTTACTGTTCTAAACAAAAATATGAATTTGTTGATGAAAATCATGGGTAGTAATCGTGATGCATCGTGGAATCGAATTGAATCGTTGACATGATAATCATAATCGAATCGAATCGTGAGACCAGTGAAGATGCGCACCCCTACCGGGAAAGCCCTTCTAGGCTGTCCGGGCTCCTGGAACTGCCGGCCAGCCGCATTAAGCCGGACACCCGCTAACTTTACCCCTAGTCGCTCCAGCAGCCCTTTGCCCCAGAGCTCCACTCTTTTGGGGACTGGTAGCCTCTGGGGAGGACAAGAGGTAGGGAAATTACCGTAAGGGAGCTACTTTGGGAACAGGGGGTTTTGGACACCTCTACCCCCCTATCTTTAATGGGCTGTAACTCCGGTTCCCAGTAATGAATCACATCGATTTTTGGACTGTGGCATCTGGGGACCGAGAGCTTTCAAATGACACCCTGAAAACACTACCTCTGTGTCCGGGGACTCTGTGGGACTGTGGCTGCTATGGCTGACGACAGCCTGTCTGGAGGGGCAGGAATGGCGGGAGATTTGGGAGTGAGATAAGACTGTGTTTTTGTAAGGAGTGTGTGTGTTTACCAATAAAATCAGTTCCTTTTTTCACCTGAATGCTAGTCTGTCTAGTTATTTTTGGTGGTGATTGATATTTTCACTTTCCCCGCTACATAGCGGCTTGTTCCAGGTTCTGGTTGTCAGAAGGAACCGTTTGACAGAGCTACCTAGTCGGGGTGGCCAGAGTCTGCCACTTTCTCTGCTACATAGTGACCTGTTGTCAGGGAGAGGAAGAACCATTTGGCAGAGCTACCCAGTCGGGGGAACCAGAGTCTGTCACAGGGTGGAAGCCTGAATACTGGTGTTGTCGGGTATCAGGCTGGGCTACTGGCTGTAATCACTTGGCGGCTACACAGCTGCAGTCAGCAGGGAGGAAGCAGGACCCTTTGGACGGAGCTACCCAGTCGGGGTATCCCTCACAAGCGAAAATGTACTTTTTTTTTGTGACACTGTGTTTCCCAAAACAGTTAACCAGGGCTCTGAGGATGCGGTAATCATTCTAGAGTACTTTCAACTTGTAATACGGGCGGATGCCAGCAAATAGCCGAGATAAAATTCCTTATCACCCATGCATAAATGTTAACGTGCCCCTCGTAATCTGGCCCTAAATGTATCTAAAATAAATGTTTCACCTACGGGCTGCATGCCTGCATTTGCTTGTGTGTCTTCACAGCTCATTAAAACATGCAATTCAACTGCGTACACTATTGCAGTGTGTGATTGAGGTGACACCCTGACTGATAATATAATGTACAGTACTTACAGACAACAAGCTATAAAAAAACAGGTAATACCCTATAAAACAGAAAACACGTCACACACGCACTTACCTTCATTGTCACTGTCACACATTTCCTTAATTGCCAGCTGACACGTTACACTCAGATCTTCTGCTTTAACATCTACGTCAGTATTAATGTCATCTGTAAGAACATTTATTGCAGACAATATTTCAAGGTTTAGGATTTTATTTCACCCCAAAGGCAACTATTGTTTAACACAGTAATGGGTACTTAATTGCCATACACTTAAAGGGAGAATCTACTTGAAAATTATTATTGTTTAAAAAGATAGACAATCCCTTTATTACCCATTCTACAGTTTTACATAACAAACAATGTTATATTAATACTTTTTACCTCTGTGATCACCTTGTACCTAAGCCTATGTAGATGGCCTCTGTATCTCAGTTTATTTCACAATCTTGCATTTCAACCAATTAGTGCTGTTCCTGCATAATTATTATCAGTCTACACAGGAGTGCGCACAATGTTATCCATATGACACACATGAACTAGCACTGTAAAAGGCTAATAAAAGGCACTGAGATAAGAGATGGCCTGCAGAGGCTTAGAAACAGATAAATTAAGGTTATAAAGTATATTAATATAACAATGTTGGTTTAGCAAAGCTGGGGAATTGGTAGTAAAGTCGTTATCTATCTTTTTGAACAAAAATAAAAAAAAAGTAGATTGTCCCTTTAATATTTGGTGCATATTGAGGTTGATCAATAACATCAAAAATGTAATTTTATTACATTTGTACGTTTAGATGTTACGTTAAATATTTCAAATATATTGCAAATTTGAAGGTACGAGTATGAAGCATAAACACCCAAAACTTATTTCAGAACTGAAAAGAACATTCCAGCCAAAATTAGAATCCACATGGGTGCATTTCAGTTTTGAATAGAAGCATCTTTGTAATATAGATGTACAGGTAAACCTCACTTTACAGCGCTGCGCTAATACAGCGCTTTGTGGAGCTAAAGGTTCAACCTCCAAGGATTTTGAAAAAGTGCTGTAATCTTCGTGAGATTGCGAGGAAGGTGACTGGCACCATTGCGTTATGCACAGTTCACTCTGTTTACAGCATCACAGTGCAATCTGTGTCTCAGTGCTATAGTCTGGCAAATTTTACTACAGTAATTGTCACTATTTTACAGGTACAGTATTTATTAAATACTGTGCTGTGCTAGTGTTAAACTAAACGTAGCGCTATTGCACCCCTAATAAATGTTAGTTCAAACATATTTTCAAGTTTTTAAACGCACTGGCAAGTACAGCGGGGCTCCGGTCCCTAACACGCTGTATGAGCGGGGTACACCTGTATTAGCAAAATTGCTTCTAATAAAAGCTATAGCTGTTTCAAACATGTATTTAAAGGGACACTAAACCCAAATTGTTTCTTTCATGATTCAGATAGAGCATGCAATTTTAAACAACTTTTTAATTTACTCCTATTATCAATTTTTATTTTCATTCTCTTGCTATCTTTATTTGAAAAGCAAGAATGTAAGTTTAGAAGCCGGCCCATTTTTGGTTCACAACCTGGGTTGTGCTTGCTGATTAGTGGCTAAATGCACTCACCAATACACGAGTGCTGTCCAGGTATATGAACCAAAAATGATCTGGCTTCTTAGATAGCAAGAGAACAAATAAAAATTGATAATAGGAATGAATTAGAAAGTTACTTAAAATTGCATGCTCTATCTGAATCATTAAATAAAAAAACTGGGTTTAGCATCCCTTTAAGTATGCACCGTGCACCAGCATTTCAAACACAGCACTTGTTCAGAGAACCTAAGGTGCTTTTACCATCTGGTGATGACTCAATTTGTTAATTGCTGACATGATACAAGCCACGCAGGTGCTCTGAGCAGCTGCTGTATTTAAAATGCTGGTGCACTGAGAATATCTAGCTATGCGTCACATGCACGAGCAGAGACAAATGCTAACACTAAAACAGTGATAACTTTTACTATAGGTATTTTTGCCAATACATTTATATTGCTTGAATGTTTCTATTCAAAGATGTAACTAATTTATGTGCTTTTACATTTTCACCGGAATGTCCCTTCAAAATGTATATATAATAGTCTGTAGATTAAATAATGTTCCACTACTGTCATCGTATTTATTCCTATATTTAATCTTTATTAATGGCCCAAATGTCTGAGTTCACAATAAAATAAGAGTTTTCAGAAAACCATTTAATGAACTAGAAGTGGGATAGAGAGGGCACATGTGTGTATCATTTACATGAAGCAGAGCGTGAAGAAAAAAAAAGGGAAGATAGGGCATGCGTGTGTATCATTTACATGAAGCAGAGCGTGAAGAAAAAAAAAGGGAAGATAGGGCATGCGTGTGTATCATTTACATGAAGCAGAGTGTGAGAGAGGGCATGTGTGTGTGCCATTTATATGAAGCAGAGGGTGAGAGAGAAGGGAAGAGAGGGCATGTGTGTGTATCATTTACATGAAGCAGAGGATGAGAGAGAAGGGAAGAGAGGGCATGTGTGTGTGCCATTTATATGAAGCAGAGGGTGAGAGAGAAGAGAAGAGAGGGCATGTGTGTGTATCATTCACATGAAGCAGAGTGTGAGAGAGGGCATGTGTGTGTGCCATTTATATGAAGCAGAGGGTGAGAGAGGGCATGTGTGTACCATTTACATGACGCAGAGGGTGAGAGAGAAGGGAAGAGAGGGCATGTGTGTGTATCATTTACATGAAGCAGAGGGTGAGAGAGAAGGGAAGAGAGGGCATGTGTGTGTATCATTCACATGAAGCAGAGTGTGAGAGAGGGCATGTGTGTGTGCCATTTACATGACGCAGAGGGTGAGAGAGGGCATGTGTGTGTGTGCAATTTATATGAAGCAGAGGGTGAGAGTGAAGAGAAGAGAGGGCATGTGTGTGTATCATTTACATGAAGCAGAGGGTAAGAGAGAAGGAAGAGAGGACATGTGTGTGTGCCATTTACATGACGCAGAGGGTGAGAGAGAAGAGAAGAGAGGGCATGTGTGTGTATCATTCACATGAAGCAGAGTGTGAGAGAGGGCATGTGTGTGTGCCATTTATATGAAGCAGAGGGTGAGAGTGAAGAGAAGAGAGGGCATGTGTGTGTATCATTTACATGAAGCAGAGGGTGAGAGAGGGCATGTGTGTGTATCATTTACATGAAGCAGAGGGTGAGAGTGAAGAGAAGAGAGGGCATGTGTGTGTATCATTTACATGAAGCAGAGGGTGAGATTGAAGAGAATAGAGGGCATGTGTGTGTACTATTCACATGAAGCAGAGGGTGAGAGAGAAGAGAGGGCATGTGTGTGTATCATTTACATGAAGCCGAGGGTGAGAGAGGGCATGTGTGTGTATCATTTACATGAAGCAGAGGGTGAGAGTGAAGAGAAGAGAGGGCATGTGTGTGTATCATTTACATGAAGCAGAGGGTGAGAGTGAAGAGAATAGAGGGCATGTGTGTGTACTATTCACATGAAGCAGAGGGTGAGAGAGAAGGGAAGAGAATAGAGGGCATGTGTGTGTACTATTCACATGAAGCAGAGGGTGAGAGAGTAGGGAAGAGAGGGCATGTGTGTGTGTACCATTTACATGAAGCAGAGGGTGAGAGAGAAGAGAAGAGAGGGCATGTGTGTGTATCATTTACATGAAGCAGAGGGTGAGAGAGAAGGGAAGAGAGGGCATGTGTGTATGTCATTTACATGAAGCAGAGGGTGAGAGAGAAGGGAAGAAAGGGCATGTGTGTGTACTATTCACATGAAGTAGAGTGTGAGAGAGAAGGAAGAGAGGGCATGTGTGTGTATCATTTACATGAAGCAGAGGGTGAGAGAGAAGGAAGAGAGGGCATGTGTGTGTATCATTTACATGAAGCAGAGGGTGAGAGAGAAGGAAGAGAGGGCATGTGTGTGTATCATTTACATGAAGCAGAGGGTGAGAAAGAAGGAAACAGAAGGTGTGTGTGTACTATTGACATTAATCAAAATTGAAAGAGAAGAGAGGGCATGTGTGTGTATCATTTACATGAAGCAGCGGGTGAGAGAGAAGGGAAGAGAGGGCATGTGTGTGTATCATTTACATGAAGCAGAGAGGACGAGAGAGGGAAGAGAGGGCATGTGTGTGTAACATTTACATGAAGCAGAGGGTGAGAGTGAAGAGAAGAGAGGACATGTGTGTGTATCATTTACATGAAGCAGAGGGTGAGAGAGAAGGGAAGAGAGGGCATGTGTGTGTATCGTTTACATGAAGCAGAGGGTGAGAGAGAAGGGAAGAGAGGGCATGTGTGTGTATCGTTTACATGAAGCAGAGGGTGAGAGAGAAGGAAGAGAGGGCATGTGTGTGTGTATCGTTTACATGAAGCAGAGGGTGAGAGAGAAGGAAGAGAGGGCATGTGGGTGTGTATCATTTACATGAAGCAGAGGGTGAGAGAGAAGGAAGAGAGGACATGTGTGTGTATCATTTACATGAAGCAGAAAGGACGAGAGAGGGAAGAGAGGGCATGTGTGTGTAACATTTACATGAAGCAGAGGGTGAGAGTGAAGAGAAGAGAGGACATGTGTGTGTATCATTTACATGAAGCAGAGGGTGAGAGAGAAGGGAAGAGAGGGCATGTGTGTGTATCGTTTACATGAAGCAGAGGGTGAGAGAGAAGGGAAGAGAGGGCATGTGTGTGTATCGTTTACATGAAGCAGAGGGTGAGAGAGAAGGGAAGAGAGGGCATGTGTGTGTATCATTCACATGAAGCAGAGTGTGAGAGAGGGCATGTGTGTGTGCCATTTACATGACGCAGAGGGTGAGAGAGGGCATGTGTGTGTGTGCAATTTATATGAAGCAGAGGGTGAGAGTGAAGAGAAGAGAGGGCATGTGTGTGTATCATTTACATGAAGCAGAGGGTAAGAGAGAAGGAAGAGAGGACATGTGTGTGTGCCATTTACATGACGCAGAGGGTGAGAGAGAAGAGAAGAGAGGGCATGTGTGTGTATCATTCACATGAAGCAGAGTGTGAGAGAGGGCATGTGTGTGTGCCATTTATATGAAGCAGAGGGTGAGAGTGAAGAGAAGAGAGGGCATGTGTGTGTATCATTTACATGAAGCAGAGGGTGAGAGAGGGCATGTGTGTGTATCATTTACATGAAGCAGAGGGTGAGAGTGAAGAGAAGAGAGGGCATGTGTGTGTATCATTTACATGAAGCAGAGGGTGAGATTGAAGAGAATAGAGGGCATGTGTGTGTACTATTCACATGAAGCAGAGGGTGAGAGAGAAGAGAGGGCATGTGTGTGTATCATTTACATGAAGCCGAGGGTGAGAGAGGGCATGTGTGTGTATCATTTACATGAAGCAGAGGGTGAGAGTGAAGAGAAGAGAGGGCATGTGTGTGTATCATTTACATGAAGCAGAGGGTGAGATTGAAGAGAATAGAGGGCATGTGTGTGTACTATTCACATGAAGCAGAGGGTGAGAGAGAAGGGAAGAGAATAGAGGGCATGTGTGTGTACTATTCACATGAAGCAGAGGGTGAGAGAGTAGGGAAGAGAGGGCATGTGTGTGTGTACCATTTACATGAAGCAGAGGGTGAGAGAGAAGAGAAGAGAGGGCATGTGTGTGTATCATTTACATGAAGCAGAGGGTGAGAGAGAAGGGAAGAGAGGGCATGTGTGTATGTCATTTACATGAAGCAGAGGGTGAGAGAGAAGGGAAGAAAGGGCATGTGTGTGTACTATTCACATGAAGTAGAGTGTGAGAGAGAAGGAAGAGAGGGCATGTGTGTGTATCATTTACATGAAGCAGAGGGTGAGAGAGAAGGAAGAGAGGGCATGTGTGTGTATCATTTACATGAAGCAGAGGGTGAGAGAGAAGGAAGAGAGGGCATGTGTGTGTATCATTTACATGAAGCAGAGGGTGAGAAAGAAGGAAACAGAAGGTGTGTGTGTACTATTGACATTAATCAAAATTGAAAGAGAAGAGAGGGCATGTGTGTGTATCATTTACATGAAGCAGCGGGTGAGAGAGAAGGGAAGAGAGGGCATGTGTGTGTATCATTTACATGAAGCAGAGAGGACGAGAGAGGGAAGAGAGGGCATGTGTGTGTAACATTTACATGAAGCAGAGGGTGAGAGTGAAGAGAAGAGAGGACATGTGTGTGTATCATTTACATGAAGCAGAGGGTGAGAGAGAAGGGAAGAGAGGGCATGTGTGTGTATCGTTTACATGAAGCAGAGGGTGAGAGAGAAGGGAAGAGAGGGCATGTGTGTGTATCGTTTACATGAAGCAGAGGGTGAGAGAGAAGGAAGAGAGGGCATGTGTGTGTGTATCGTTTACATGAAGCAGAGGGTGAGAGAGAAGGAAGAGAGGGCATGTGGGTGTGTATCATTTACATGAAGCAGAGGGTGAGAGAGAAGGAAGAGAGGACATGTGTGTGTATCATTTACATGAAGCAGAGAGGACGAGAGAGGGAAGAGAGGGCATGTGTGTGTAACATTTACATGAAGCAGAGGGTGAGAGTGAAGAGAAGAGAGGGCATGTGTGTGTATCATTTACATGAAGCAGAGGGTGAGAGAGAAGGGAAGAGAGGGCATGTGTGTGTGTATCGTTTACATGAAGCAGAGGGTGATAGAGAAGGGAAGAGAGGGCATGTGTGTGTATCATTTACATGAAGCAGAGGGTGAGAGAGAAGGGAAGAGAGGACACATGTGTGTATCATTTACATGAAGCAGAGGGTGAGAGAGAAGGGAAGAGAGGGCATGTGTGTGTATCATTTACATGAAGCAGAGGGTGAGAGAGAAGGGAAGAGAGGGCATGTGTGTTTACTATTTACATGAAGTAGAGAGGACGAGAGAGGGAAGAGAGGGCGTGTGTGTACTATTTACATGAAGCAGAGAGTGAGAGAGAAGGAAAGAGAGGGCATGTGTGTGCACTATTTACATGAAGCAGAGGGTGAGAAAGAAGGAAGAGAGGGCGTGTGTGTGCACTATTTACATGAAGCAGAGGGTGAGAAAGAAGGAAGAGAGGGCGTGTGTGTGCACTATTTACATGAAGCAGAGGGTGAGAAAGAAGGAAGAGAGGGCGTGTGTGTGCACTATTTACATGAAGCAGAGGGTGAGTGAAAAGAAGAGAGGGCATGTGTGTGTACTATTTACATGAAGCAGAGGGTGAGAAAGAAGGAAGAGAGGGCATGTGTGTGCACTATTTACATGAAGCAGAGGGTGAGAGAGAAGAGAGGGTGTGTGTGTGTGTGTCATTTACATGAAGCAGAGGGTGAGAGAGAAGGGAAGAGAGGGCATGTGTGTGTATCATTTACATGAAGCAGAGGGTGAGAGAGAAGGGAAGAGAGGGCATGTGTGTGTATCGTTTACATGAAGCAGAGGGTGAGAGAGAAGGGAAGAGAGGGCATGTGTGTGTATCGTTTACATGAAGCAGAGGGTGAGAGAGAAGGAAGAGAGGGCATGTGTGTGTATCGTTTACATGAAGCAGAGGGTGAGAGAGAAGGAAGAGAGGGCATGTGTGTGTGTATCATTTACATGAAGCAGAGGGTGAGAGAGAAGGGAAGAGAGGGCATGTGTGTGTATCGTTTACATGAAGCAGAGGGTGAGAGAGAAGGGAAGAGAGGGCATGTGTGTGTATCGTTTACATGAAGCAGAGGGTGAGAGAGAAGGAAGAGAGGGCATGTGTGTGTATCGTTTACATGAAGCAGAGGGTGAGAGAGAAGGAAGAGAGGGCATGTGTGTGTGTGTATCATTTACATGAAGCAGAGGGTGAGAGAGAAGGAAGAGAGGACATGTGTGTGTAACATTTACATGAAGCAGAGGGTGAGAGTGAAGAGAAGAGAGGGCATGTGTGTGTATCATTTACATGAAGCAGAGGGTGAGAGAGAAGGGAAGAGAGGGCATGTGTGTGTATCGTTTACATGAAGCAGAGGGTGAGAGTGAAGAGAAGAGAGGACATGTGTGTGTATCATTTACATGAAGCAGAGGGTGAGAGAGAAGGGAAGAGAGGGCATGTGTGTGTATCGTTTACATGAAGCAGAGGGTGAGAGAGAAGGGAAGAGAGGGCATGTGTGTGTATCGTTTACATGAAGCAGAGGGTGAGAGAGAAGGAAGAGAGGGCATGTGGGTGTGTATCGTTTACATGAAGCAGAGGGTGAGAGAGAAGGAAGAGAGGGCATGTGGGTGTGTATCATTTACATGAAGCAGAGGGTGAGAGAGAAGGAAGAGAGGACATGTGTGTGTATCATTTACATGAAGCAGAGAGGACGAGAGAGGGAAGAGAGGGCATGTGTGTGTAACATTTACATGAAGTAGAGGGTGAGAGTGAAGAGAAGAGAGGGCATGTGTGTGTATCATTTACATGAAGCAGAGGGTGAGAGAGAAGGGAAGAGAGGACATGTGTGTGTATCATTTACATGAAGCAGAGGGTGAGAGAGAAGGAAGAGATGACATGTGTGTGTATCATTTACATGAAGCAGAGGGTGAGAGAGAAGGAAGAGAGGACATGTGTGTGTATCATTTACATGAAGCAGAGGGTGAGAGAGAAGGGAAGAGAGGGCATGTGTGTGTACTATTTACATGAAGTAGAGAGGACGAGAGAGGGAAGAGAGGGCATGTGTGTGTGTGTACTATTTACATGAAGCAGAGGGTGAGAGAGAAGGGAAGAGAGGGAATGTGTGTGTACTATTTACATGAAGCAGAGGGTGAGAGAGAAGGGAAGAGAGGGGGCATGTGTGTGTACTATTTACATGAAGCAGAGGGTGAGAGAGAAGGGAAGAGAGGGGGCATGTGTGTGTACTATTTACATGAAGCAGAGGGTGAGAGAGAAGGGAAGAGAGGGGGCATGTGTGTGCACTATTTACATGAAGCAGAGGATGAGAGAGAAGGAAGAGAGGGCATGTGTGTGTATCATTTACATGAAGCAGAGGGTAAGAGAGAAGGAAGAGAGGGCATGTGTGTGTATCATTTACATGAATCAGAGGGTGAGATTGAAGAGAATAGAGGGCATGTGTGTGTACTATTCACATGAAGCAGAGGGTGAGAGAGAAGGGAAGAGAATAGAGGGCATGTGTGTGTACTATTCACATGAAGCAGAGGGTGAGAGAGAAGGGAAGAGAGGGCATGTGTGTGTGTACCATTTACATGAAGCAGAGGGTGAGAGAGAAGAGAAGAGAGGGTGTGTGTGTCATTTACATGAAGCAGAGGGTGAGAGAGAAGGGAAGAGAGGGCATGTGTGTATGTCCTTTACATGAAGCAGAGGGTGAGAGAGAAGGGAAGAGAGGGCATGTGTGTGTACTATTCACATGAAGTAGAGGGTGAGAGAGAAGGAAGAGAGGGCATGTGTGTGTATCATTTACATGAAGCAGATGGTGAGAAAGAAGGAAACAGAAGGTGTGTGTGTACTATTGACATTAATCAAAATTGAAAGAGAAGAGAGGGCATGTGTGTGTATCATTTACATGAAGCAGAGGGTGAGAGAGAAGGAAGAGAGGGCATGTGTGTGTGTATCATTTACATGAAGCAGAGGGTGAGAGAGAAGGGAAGAGACGGCATGTGTGTGTGCCATTTACATGAAGCAGAGAGGACAAAAGAGGGAAGAGAGGGCATGTGTGTGTACCATTTACATAAAGCAGAGGGTGAGAGTGAAGAGAAGAGAGGGCATGTGTGTGTATCATTTACATGAAGCAGAGGGTGAGAGAGAAGGGAAGAGAGGGCATGTGTGTGTATCATTTACATGAAGCGGAGGGTGAGATTGAAGAGAATAGAGGGAATGTGTGTGTACTATTCACATGAAGCAGAGGGTGAGAGAGAAGGGAAGAGAATAGAGGGCATGTGTGTGTACTATTCACATGAAGCAGAGGGTGAGAGAGAAGGGAAGAGAGGGCGTGTGTGTGTACCATTTACATGAAGTAGAGGGTGAGAGTGAAGAGAAGAGAGGGCATGTGTGTGTATCATTTACATGAAGCAGAGGGTGAGATTGAAGAAAATAGAGGGCATGTGTGTGTACTATTCACATGAAGCAGAGGGTGAGAGAGAAGGGAAGAGAATAGAGGGCATGTGTGTGTACTATTCACATGAAGCAGAGGGTGAGAGAGAAGGGAAGAGAGGGCGTGTGTGTGTGTACCATTTACATGAAGCAGAGGGTGAGAGAGAAGAGAAGAGAGGGCATGTGTGTGTGTGTTATTTAAATGAAGCAGAGGGTGAGAGAGAAGGGAAGATAGGGTGTGTGTGTGTCATTTACATGAAGTAGAGGGTGACAGAGAAGGAAGAGAGGGCATGTGTGTGTATCATTTACATGAAGCAGAGAGGACGAGAGACGGAAGAGAGGGCATGTGTGTGTAACATTTACATGAAGCAGAGCGTGAGAGTGAAGAGAAGAGAGGGCATGTGTGTGTATCATTTACATGAAGCAGAGGGTGAGAGAGAAGGGAAGAGAGGGCATGTGTGTGTATCGTTTACATGAAGCAGAGGGTGAGAGAGAAGGGAAGAGAGGGCATGTGTGTGTATCGTTTACATGAAGCAGAGGGTGAGAGAGAAGGAAGAGAGGGCATGTGTGTGTATCGTTTACATGAAGCAGAGGGTGAGAGAGAAGGAAGAGAGGGCATGTGTGTGTGTATCATTTACATGAAGCAGAGGGTGAGAGAGAAGGGAAGAGAGGGCATGTGTGTGTATCGTTTACATGAAGCAGAGGGTGAGAGAGAAGGGAAGAGAGGGCATGTGTGTGTATCGTTTACATGAAGCAGAGGGTGAGAGAGAAGGAAGAGAGGGCATGTGTGTGTATCGTTTACATGAAGCAGAGGGTGAGAGAGAAGGAAGAGAGGGCATGTGTGTGTGTGTATCATTTACATGAAGCAGAGGGTGAGAGAGAAGGAAGAGAGGACATGTGTGTGTAACATTTACATGAAGCAGAGGGTGAGAGTGAAGAGAAGAGAGGGCATGTGTGTGTATCATTTACATGAAGCAGAGGGTGAGAGAGAAGGGAAGAGAGGGCATGTGTGTGTATCGTTTACATGAAGCAGAGGGTGAGAGAGAAGGGAAGAGAGGGCATGTGTGTGTATCGTTTACATGAAGCAGAGGGTGAGAGAGAAGGAAGAGAGGGCATGTGTGTGTATCATTTACATGAAGCAGAGGGTGAGAGAGAAGGAAGAGAGGACATGTGTGTGTATCATTTACATGAAGCAGAGGGTGAGAGAGAAGGGAAGAGAGGGCATGTGTGTGTACTATTTACATGAAGCAGAGAGGACGAGAGAGGGAAGAGAGGGAATGTGTGTGTACTATTTACATGAAGCAGAGGGTGAGAGAGAAGGGAAGAGAGGGAATGTGTGTGTACTATTTACATGAAGCAGAGAGTGAGAGAGAAGGGAAGAGAGGGAATGTGTGTGTACTATTTACATGAAGCAGAGGGTGAGAGAGAAGGGAAGAGAGGGGGCATGTGTGTGTACTATTTACATGAAGCAGAGGGTGAGAGAGAAGGGAAGAGAGGGGGCATGTGTGTGCACTATTTACATGAAGCAGAGGATGAGAGAGAAGGAAGAGAGGGCATGTGTGTGTATCATTTACATGAAGCAGAGGGTAAGAGAGAAGGAAGAGAGGGCATGTGTGTGTATCATTTACATGAATCAGAGGGTGAGATTGAAGAGAATAGAGGGCATGTGTGTGTACTATTCACATGAAGCAGAGGGTGAGAGAGAAGGGAAGAGAATAGAGGGCATGTGTGTGTACTATTCACATGAAGCAGAGGGTGAGAGAGAAGGGAAGAGAGGGCATGTGTGTGTGTACCATTTACATGAAGCAGAGGGTGAGAGAGAAGAGAAGAGAGGGTGTGTGTGTCATTTACATGAAGCAGAGGGTGAGAGAGAAGGGAAGAGAGGGCATGTGTGTATGTCCTTTACATGAAGCAGAGGGTGAGAGAGAAGGGAAGAGAGGGCATGTGTGTGTACTATTCACATGAAGTAGAGGGTGAGAGAGAAGGAAGAGAGGGCATGTGTGTGTATCATTTACATGAAGCAGATGGTGAGAAAGAAGGAAACAGAAGGTGTGTGTGTACTATTGACATTAATCAAAATTGAAAGAGAAGAGAGGGCATGTGTGTGTATCATTTACATGAAGCAGAGGGTGAGAGAGAAGGAAGAGAGGGCATGTGTGTGTGTATCATTTACATGAAGCAGAGGGTGAGAGAGAAGGGAAGAGACGGCATGTGTGTGTACCATTTACATAAAGCAGAGGGTGAGAGTGAAGAGAAGAGAGGGCATGTGTGTGTATCATTTACATGAAGCAGAGGGTGAGAGAGAAGGGAAGAGAGGGCATGTGTGTGTATCATTTACATGAAGCGGAGGGTGAGATTGAAGAGAATAGAGGGAATGTGTGTGTACTATTCACATGAAGCAGAGGGTGAGAGAGAAGGGAAGAGAATAGAGGGCATGTGTGTGTACTATTCACATGAAGCAGAGGGTGAGAGAGAAGGGAAGAGAGGGCGTGTGTGTGTACCATTTACATGAAGTAGAGGGTGAGAGTGAAGAGAAGAGAGGGCATGTGTGTGTATCATTTACATGAAGCAGAGGGTGAGATTGAAGAAAATAGAGGGCATGTGTGTGTACTATTCACATGAAGCAGAGGGTGAGAGAGAAGGGAAGAGAATAGAGGGCATGTGTGTGTACTATTCACATGAAGCAGAGGGTGAGAGAGAAGGGAAGAGAGGGCGTGTGTGTGTGTACCATTTACATGAAGCAGAGAGTGAGAGAGAAGGGAAGAGAGGGCATGTGTGTGTACTATTCACATGAAGTAGAGGGTGAGAGAGAAGGAAGAGAGGGCATGTGTGTGTACTATTCACATGAAGTAGAGGGTGAGAGAGAAGGAAGAGAGGGCATGTGTGTGTATCATTTACATGAAGAAGATGGTGAGAAAGAAGGAAACAGAAGGTGTGTGTGTACTATTGACATTAATCAAAATTGAAAGAGAAGAGAGGGCATGTGTGTGTATCATTTACATGAAGCAGAGGGTGAGAGAGAAGGAAGAGAGGGCATGTGTGTGTGCCATTTACATGAATCAGAGAGGACAAGAGAGGGAAGAGAGGGCATGTGTGTGTACCATTTACATAAAGCAGAGGGTGAGAGAGAAGAGAAGAGAGGGCATGTGTGTGTATCATTTACATGAATCAGAGGGTGAGATTGAAGAGAATAGAGGGCATGTGTGTGTACTATTCACATGAAGCAGAGGGTGAGAGAGAAGGGAAGAGAATAGAGGGCATGTGTGTGTACTATTCACATGAAGCAGAGGGTGAGAGAGAAGGGAAGAGAGGGCATGTGTGTGTGTACCATTTACATGAAGCAGAGGGTGAGAGAGAGAAGAGAAGAGAGTGTGTGTGTGTGTGTGTGTGTGTGTGTCATTTACACGAAGCAGAGGGTGAGAGAGAAGGGAAGAGAGGGCATGTGTTTATGTCATTTACATGAAGCAGAGGGTGAGAGAGAAGGGAAGAGAGGGCATGTGTGTGTACTATTCACATGAAGTAGAGGGTGAGAGAGAAGGAAGAGAGGGCATGTGTGTGTATCATTTACATGAAGAAGATGGTGAGAAAGAAGGAAACAGAAGGTGTGTGTGTACTATTGACATTAATCAAAATTGAAAGAGAAGAGAGGGCGTGTGTGTATCATTTACATGAAGCAGAGGGTGAGAGAGAAGGAAGAGAGGGCATGTGTGTGTGCCATTTACATGAATCAGAGAGGACAAGAGAGGGAAGAGAGGGCATGTGTGTGTACCATTTACATAAAGCAGAGGGTGAGAGTGAAGAGAAGAGAGGACATGTGTGTGTATCATTTACATGAAGCAGAGGGCGAGAGAGAAGGAAGAGAGGGCATGTGTGTGTGTGTGTAGAATTTACATGAAGCAGAGGGTGAGAGTGAAGAGAAGAGAGGGCATGTGTGTGTATCATTTACATGAAGCAGAGGGCGAGAGAGAAGGAAGAGAGGGCATGTGTGTGTATCATTTACATGAAGCAGAGGATGAGAGAGAAGGAAGAGAGGGCATGTGTGTGTATCATTTACATGAAGCGGAGGGTGAGATTGAAGAGAATAGAGGGCATGTGTGTGTACTATTCACATGAAGCAGAGGGTGAGAGAGAAGGGAAGAGAATAGAGGGCATGTGTGTGTACTATTCACATAAAGCAGAGGGTGAGAGAGAAGGGAAGAGAGGGCGTGTGTGTGTGTGTACCATTTACATGAAGCAGAGGGTGAGAGAGAAGAGAAGAGAGGGTGTGTGTGTGTGTCATTTACATGAAGCAGAGGGTGAGAGAGAAGGGAAGAGAGGGCATGTGTGTGTGTCATTTACATGAATCAGAAGGTGAGAGAGAAGGGAAGAGAGGGCATGTGTGTGTATTATTTACATGAAGCAGAGGGTGAGAGAGAAGGGAAGAGAGGGTGTGTGTGTACTATTCACATGAAGCAGAGGGTGAGAGAGAAGGGAAGAGAATAGAGGGCATGTGTGTGTACTATTCACATGAAGCAGAGGGTGAGAGAGAAGGGAAGAGAGGGCGTGTGTGTGTGTGTGTACTATTTACATGAAGCAGAGGGTGAGATAGAAGGGAAGAGAAGGTGTATGTGTGTCATTTACATGAAGCAGAGGGTGAGAGAGAAGGGAAGAGAGGGCATGTGTGTGTGTATCATTTAAATGAAGCAGAGGGTGAGAGAGAAGGGAAGATAGGGTGTGTGTGTGTCATTTACATGAAGCAGAAGATGAGAGAGAAGGAAGAGAGGGCATGTGTGTGTATCATTTACATGAAGCAGAGGGTGACAGAGAAGGAAGAGAGGGCATGTGTGTGCATCATTTACATGAAGCAGATGGTGAGAAAGAAGGAAACAAAAAGGTGTGTGTGTACTATTGACATTAATCAAAATTGAAAGAGAAGAGAGGGCATGTGTGTGTATCATTTACATGAAGCAGAGGGTGAGAGAGAAGGGAAGAGAGGGCATGTGTGTGTATTATTTACATGAAGCAGAGGGTGAGAGAGAAGAGAAGAGAGGGCATGTGTGTGTATCATTTACATGAATCAGAGGGTGAGATTGAAGAGAATAGAGGGCATGTGTGTGTACTATTCACATGAAGCAGAGGGTGAGAGAGAAGGGAAGAGAATAGAGGGCATGTGTGTGTACTATTCACATGAAGCAGAGGGTGAGAGAGAAGGGAAGAGAGGGCATGTGTGTGTGTACCATTTACATGAAGAAGAGGGTGAGAGAGAGAAGAGAAGAGAGGGTGTGTGTGTGTGTGTCATTTACATGAAGCAGAGGGTGAGAGAGAAGGGAAGAGAGGGCATATGTGTATGTCATTTACATGAAGCAGAGGGTGAGAGAGAAGGGAAGAGAGGGCATGTGTGTGTACTATTCACATGAAGTAGAGGGTGAGAGAGAAGGAAGAGAGGGCATGTGTGTGTATCATTTACATGAAGCAGATGGTGAGAAAGAAGGAAACAGAAGGTGTGTGTGTACTATTGACATTAATCAAAATTGAAAGAGAAGAGAGGGCATGTGTGTGTATCATTTACATGAAGCAGAGGGTGAGAGAGAAGGAAGAGAGGGCATGTGTGTGTATCATTTACATGAAGCAGAGGGTGAGAGAGAAGGGAAGAGAGGGCATGTGTGTGTATCATTTACATGAAGCAGAGGGTGAGAGAGAAGGGAAGAGAGGGCATGTGTGTGTGCCATTTACATGAAGCAGAGAGGACAAGAGAGGGAAGAGAGGGCATGTGTGTGTACCATTTACATAAAGCAGAGGGTGAGAGTGAAGAGAAGAGAGGGCATGTGTGTGTATCATTTATATGAAGCAGAGGGTGAGAGAGAAGGGAAGAGAGGGCATGTGTGTGTACCATTTATATGAAGCAGAGGGTGAGAGAGAAGGGAAGAGAGGGCATGTGTGTGTATCATTTACATGAAGCAGAGGGTGAGAGAGAAGGGAAGAGAGGGCATGTGTGTGTATCATTTACATGAAGCAGAGGATAAGAGAGAAGGGAAGAGAGGGCATGTGTGTGTGTATCATTTACATGAAGCAGAGGGTGAGAGAGAAGGGAAGAGAGGGCATGTGTGTGTATCATTTACATGACGCAGAGGATGAGAGAGAAGGAAGAGATGGCATGTGTGTGTATCATTTACATGAAGCGGAGGGTGAGATTGAAGAGAATAGAGGGCATGTGTGTGTACTATTCACATGAAGCAGAGGGTGAGAGAGAAGGGAAGAGAGGGCATGTGTGTGTACCATTTACATGAAGCAGAGAGTGAGAGTGAAGAGAAGAGAGGGCATGTTTGTGTATCATTTACATGAAGCAGAGGGTGAGATTGAAGAGAATAGAGGGCATGTGTGTGTACTATTCACATGAAGCAGAGGGTGAGAGAGAAGGGAAGAGAATAGAGGGCATGTGTGTGTACTATTCACATGAAGCAGAGGGTGAGAGAGAAGGGAAGAGAGGGCGTGTGTGTGTACCATTTACATGAAGCAGAGGGTGAGAGAGAAGAGAAGAGAGGGTGTGTGTGTGTGTCATTTACATGAAGCAGAGGGTGAGAGAGAAGGGAAGATAGGGTGTGTGTGTGTCATTTACATGAAGTAGAGGGTGACAGAGAAGGAAGAGAGGGCATGTGTGTGTATCATTTACATGAAGCAGATGGTGAGAAAGAAGGAAACAAAAAGGTGTGTGTGTACTATTGACATTAATCAAAATTGAAAGAGAAGAGAGGGCATGTGTGTGTATCATTTACATGAAGCAGAGGGTGAGAGAGAAGGAAGAGAGGGCATGTGTGTGTATCATTTACATGAAGCAGAGGGTAAGAGAGAGAAGAGAGGGCATGTGTGTGTACTATTTACATGAAGCAGAGGATGAGAGAGAAGGAAGAGAGGGCATGTGTGTGTATCATTTACATGAAGCAGAGGGTGAGAGAGAAGGAAGAGAGGGCATGTGTGTGTATCATTTACATGAAGCAGAGGGTGAGAGAGAAGGGAAGAGAGGGCATGTGTGTGTATCATTTACATGAAGCAGAGGGTGAGAAAGAAGGAAACAGAAGGTGTGTGTGTACTATTGATATTAATCAAAATTGAAAGAGAAGAGAGGGCATGTGTGTGTATCATTTACATGAAGCAGAGAGGACAAGAGAGGGAAGAGAGGGCATGTGTGTGTACCATTTACATGAAGCAGAGGGTGAGAGTGAAGAGAAGAGAGGGCATGTGTGTGTATCATTTACATGAAGCAGAGGGTGAGATTGAAGAGAATAGAGGGCATGTGTGTGTACTATTCACATGAAGCAGAGGGTGAGAGAGAAGGGAAGAGATTAGAGGGCATGTGTGTGTACTATTCACATGAAGCAGAGGGTGAGAGAGAAGGGAAGAGAAGGTGTATGTGTACCATTTACATGAAGCAGAGGGTGAGAGTGAAGAGAATAGAGAGCATGTGTGTGTGTGTACTATTCACATGAAGCAGAGGGTGAGAGTGAAGAGAATAGAGAGCATGTGTGTGTATCATTTACATGAAGCAGAGGGTGAGAGAGAAGGAAGAGAGGGCATGTGTGTGTACTATTTACATGAAGCAGAGAATGAGAGAGAAGGGAAGAGAGGGCATGTGTGTGTATAATTTACATGAAGCAGAGGGTGAGATTGAAGAGAATAGAGGGCATGTGTGTGTACTATTCACATGAAGCAGAGGGTGAGAGAGAAGGGAAGAGATTAGAGGGCACGTGTGTGTACTATTCACATGAAGCAGAGGGTGAGAGAGAAGGGAAGAGAAGGTGTATGTGTACCATTTACATGAAGCAGAGGGTGAGAGTGAAGAGAATAGAGAGCATGTGTGTGTGTGTACTATTCACATGAAGCAGAGGGTGAGAGTGAAGAGAATAGAGAGCATGTGTGTGTGTGTACTATTCACATGAAGCAGAGGGTGAGAGAGAAGAAAAGACAAGGTAGGAGTGTGAACCAAATAGAATTTATTATTACAATCTGTCTGTACTGAGGCTCATCATTAACATAGGGGGAAAACATTTCAGAATCTGAGTTTTCTAACTGTGAATCATATATCATAGATCACTCACTTGCAGATACATCTGATGGCTGAATATTCTGTAGGTCTCCTTGTGCTCCTGTGTATAGATTTTCATCACTGTGACCTGTTAGATCTAATAAAGAATACAATTAGTTTTATGGTTAGTGGTTATATGGATTTAAGTGCAGTTATCTCACACAATCTGATTATACAGTAATATTACACAACACATCATTATTTGAAAACATTACTAGTAGCTTCTGCCATAGATCTGTTACCTGCAGAGACGTCTGATGGGGTCTCCACTGGCTGAATATTCTGTACCAGTTCTCTATGTTCTCCTGTATATAGATTTTCATCACTGTGACCTATTAGTTCTAATAAAGAATAAAATCAGTTTGTTTTGTTAAAGGGACATTATACAATAGATTTTTCTTTGCATAAATGTTTTGTAGATGATCCATTTATATAGCCCATACAGTTTTTTTCTTCTTCTTTTTTTAAATGAAGAATTTATTTTTAAATAACATTGCTTTGATTTTCAGACTCCTAAACAAGCCCCAAACTTTTAGGAGAATACTGATGTATACCTACTACAGCTTACTCCTGTTTGTGTAAAGGGTCTTTTCATATGCAAAGGAAGGGGGCGTGTCTGATATTTCCCACTTGCAATGGGTGTTCTAGCTACCTTTTTAACAGAGCTAAACTGGGAGCTTCTAAGTAACTTTTTAAATGGTTTTATACTGAATTTTTAAATCGGTATCTGTGCATATTTATAGTAGTGTCTATTACATGCAGTTATATGAAAATTGGTGTATACTGGGGGCGGAGCTAGCACCGCAACAAGATGGCGGGTTTTCTTTGAAGCTCAGTGTTTCAAAAGCCTAATTAGCCGTCTCACCTGGTTCTCATCAGCCTAAAAGCAGACCAAATGTTAGGTGAACACTAACAAAAGAGGACGCTGTTCCTGTGTAACCAACTTCGATCTCCTGATAGCCTGCACATCGCTCCGTCGTTGAGACCTATTTCCCAAGTGCACCATAAAAGCATGATCACCGCATAACTCTGCCAGAGGGCCCCAGCCTGCGGTCGACAACTACAGAGAAGTTACGCTTCAGCAGACAGAATAACAGCTGAAAACAGCCACTGAAGTCGCCGATCTCAAGGTAACTAAGCAGAGTGATTGCACAGGACAGCGACCTCAGTCAGGCACATTGCAGAGCTGCCGTAACATTGATCACAGGCTACAAGTGAATATACACAAAAAATCAAGCAATCCCCCAACGCTGCTCAGAGTAAGACACGCATATATCCTGGATTGCCTCAGACACCAACGGTCACAAGTACCATCCACTATGAAGACTTCCATCAATAACATGTTGCGCAGCTTAATCATCATCAGCAAGCTCTCACTCTGGAGATCAGATCTGTCTTTCACTCGTTTCAGGACAGATCAGAGGTAGAAATGTCAGATGACAGCAGCCAGTTTACCTCTGATTCCCCAACCCTAAGTCAGCTATCTGAAGTCGCTCAATCTGAAGGAGACACAGCTGTTCCTGAGTCATATGAGGCAAGAGGACGGTCTAATAAATATAAATATATATATATATATATATATATATATATATATATATATATATATATATATATATATATATATATATATATATATATATATATATATATATATATAAAAGCTCCTGGCCAGCTCTCAAAGTGACATTTGCGGAAAGATCACATCCCTGGCCCATTTACACCTCTTCTGCTGAACAAACAGCGTTGCTCATGTTTATATGGAATGACTTGGACTTTTGCACAGTATATGACTCCCAGAAAAAATAGTCCGCCTGCCATCCCCAAGAAACTAACCTGAACAAGAACTTTCAACGACTGTTTGAGATCTCTTATGTGAGAGCAGGAGTGGGATAGCTTAACACAGTTTAGATGTTATACCCAGCGCCAGTGAGTAATACTACTTTAGCTCCTATATGCAAGATCTCTTGACCGGATCTTATAAAATGACAGAAAAATTGTGGCTAAAAGGAGCGCTGAGAAAACCTAATATAGGAGTCTCTGCTAAGTAGAGTCAGAGGATTTATCTTTTTAAAAAATATACATGTTTATTATAACAAAAATGTAAAAGCAATGATATTAGGCATTAGTCGAATATTCAAACCTCAGAGTTATATCTGGTTTACAAGAAATAAATCCCAAGATTTGGTAAACATAGAAGGTACTAGTGAAAAAAATAAAAAAAACAAATATATATATATATATATATATATATATATATATATATATATATATATATATATATATATAAATGAAAAAGTGAAAAATTGAAAAATAAAAATATAAATATATATTGGGTGCAATTGCTCCAAAAAATGTGTGTATTATAAAAATGAGTGAAAAAAATCAAAGATATCAAAGTTGTAAAAATAGGTGTACACCTTTAAAAGTCTTAATGTCAAATTCCTTGTGGGTGATATTTGTGAAAAAATGTGGAAATTGTGAAAGTTATATATATGGTGTGAAAAAGTTAATTAAGAATAATCCCTTGTTGTAGAAATCCTAAAACTCTTCTAGATGATGGTATATATCCAATTATATCCTTTTTGGGATGTTGTTGGTGGTAATTAGCTCCTAATGTTCCTAGTGTTCCATTAGTTGAAATGAGTCTTCAAAATGTCTTCATTATCCTAAGAAAAGATAAAAATATATAGTGCAATATTGCTAATAAAATGTGGCTAAAATTGTAAAGAACTCACCAGATAGGGACCTGAGCCGTAAATACCAGTGTAATAGTCTACGCATTTCAATCCTACTGGATCTTTCTCAAGACTGGTATGGCTCTGTATAATCCCTTGTCTTAAATAGGCTATTTGGTCCCAAAAGAAAAAACGCCCAAAAAAATTGCGCCAAAAAAATGCGCTATTTCCATTGGTCCGTTTGGACCCGGAATTTGTATCCCTTAACGTTAGTATGCTGATCCGGATGTTCTTATTAACCGGATTTGGGCTATTAACTTCCTGTCCTTCTATCTATTGTCCTCTGTTGTATCTCGTAATCGGAACTGATTGCTCTGAGGACCGAAACCGGAAGTGGCGTTCTACGTATGACGTCACTTCCGGAGTTTCGTTTTCATTCCGTAACAATTGGAGGGAAGAATCCCTATAGCGGTATGGTGGCTCAAGTCCTTTATCGGGAGTACAATTACCTTACAAGATATAGCCACAGATTACTGAATGACAATCTAATTATTATAATTTAAAGTATATGGATGCTGCTACGAATTCCCTTAAACACACTAATGCTCCTGTATGTTAAAACAAAAACCATACCTTAAGGAAATCATACCTTAAGGAAATATTAAAACCAATTTGCTGATGTTAAAAGCACACATTTGGCAGATGTAGAAAATATACATTTATCAGATTTTAAAACACACACTCTTGCCAAATATTAAAAAGGATATCAGAATGAAATTGCGATGTATCCATTAAGACCATTATATAAAAGGTACATCTTGCAAAAACATTATAACAATGATTTAAAATTAAAATATTGAATATAAAATATTAGCAAATAATTACATGTTAAAAAAAATCATTTAAATTTTTTTAATTCCAATAAACCATTATCTAAAATTAATATAGAAAATTTGTACATACACTTAGCGTACTATAATGTTTATTGAAGCCACATGTGATGTTTGACTGAATTAAAAATTATAAATTATATTGATAATAGAATTAAAATTACTGATGTCGCCTGAAGGACGCTATAAAATTTCTATTATCTGTTAGACGATACTGGAGTGATCAGTCCATAGAGAGATCCTTATTATTAGAAAGTCCCAAAAAATTTAAAAGATTATGAAAAATCTAAAAACTTCTTAAAACCTTGTAAATTGTCGTAAAAGAGAGTGTTAATAAACAGGGAGATATTATAAAATAAAAATTGAAGTTAAAATCAGACTTAAAAGTTGGAATTGGAGATGTAAAACAAGGTTATGGCTACTCTTATAATAAATGTAAAATTTCTGTATTGCCATTAAAACCTTTGAGGAATACGCAATCTAAGTTGAAAATCCATTTGGACTCTTCTCTCAAGAGTGACTTTTCGAAATCCCCTCCTCTCCAATTCTTTCTAATTTTGCTTATTCCCATATATCTAAGAGTTTTGTTGGAACTATCGTGGACTTCTTTAAAATGTTTATATAGGGGAAAATCTTCCTTTTTCCATTTAATCTGTAGCAGGTGTTCTCTTATCCTGTCTTTGAGTTTCCTGGAGGTTTGACCTATATATTGAAGTCCACATCCACACTCTATTAGATATATAATACTTGTGTATAGGGCAGTCACATCACATGTGGCTAAAATATAGTTATCTCCCCATTCAAGGTCATTCATTATATTGAGGACCTCAGTAGAATCCCTAAGATAGGAAGGGAGATCTTTAACGTACTTTTGAAGTTTCTTATCGATATACTCTGATAAATTACAGGTAATTGAACCAATGCCCAATATTATGGGTCTCCCCGGAGGGTTTGTTTGGCTTTTATGAATTTTGGGCAAATAATAGAATACAGGTATTCTGGGATGATTTGTCCTGATATACCTGTATTCTTGTTGATTCAATATTCCTTTACTCTTAGCGGACGTAAGCATACTATCCAAATCTTTTTTAAAAGATTCTGTAGGATCTTTTGTTAATACCTTGTATGTATCAGAGTCACCTAGGATTCTATTTGACTCCTATTTATAGTCCTCCTTATCCAAAATTATGATCCCTCCCCCTTTATCGGCTGGTTTGATTATAATGTTTTTATTTCTCTCCAAATTTACAATAGTATACAATTGTATTTTGTTCAAATTATGATGAAATTTTTTAAGAGATGTATTGTTTAGTTTCTTTATCTCATTGCAGACTATTTTCTCGAATGTCTCAATATGGGGCCCTTTATGTGTGATGGGAAAAAAAGTCGACTTTGGTTTTAAAGTCGTGTATGCCGATCTGTCTTGACTGTGTGCTGGTATTTTAATATTCCCTGGTGGATTGTTAGATCTTTCTAACACTGTTTTACAGAAAAAACTTTTAAGGTGAGTTTTCGTACTAGCTGTTTTACATGGGTATATGTCTGGAACTTATCGAGGCCTCTGGATGGAGCATAGGATAGACCTAGAGATAAGACTTCAATGTCTCTAGGATCGAGATTGACTCTACTCAGATTGTATATCCCTTTGTGTTTAGGATCTGATTTACTGGTGGACGGTAGTGTAGTGGACTCAATTTTTAATAGGTCCTTTTTTTTTTTAATTCTTCCTTTCCCTTTTTTTGTTGTATTTTTAATCCTGCTCTTCTACCCCTGTGGTTTTTCTTTTTGTGATTGGGCTTTCTTCTATGTCCTGTGTTCGATTTTTCCTTTTCGATTGTTTGTTTCTGTCTACTGGGGCCAAGTTTCCTTCCCCTAAAAAATGATTTTCATTCTGAACTTCCATATTGCCAGATATGTTTTTGGTCACTTTTTTTGGGGTTGTTAGGGTGGACTTATGTGTACTCTCCTCATGTCTCAGGGGTTCAAACCTATTGCTAGTTGGTACTTGGGTGTCTTCCCAGTAATTCCTCGCACCTATATAGTGTGTATTCTGTTGGTGCAATCTCTCATTTTGCTCTTTAAACTGTACTTTAGGATATGTGTTCCTATAGTTTTGTCTGTAATGATATTCCTGTGTATAGTTCCCTTTTCCTTCATAGGATGGAAATCTAGTCTGGAACCTGTTGTCCCACCTTGGTGGTGATCTATTACTCGATCTCTCTTCCCTCATGTACTGTCTTGGGGACCTACTTCTAATGTATTCTTCTCTTTTTGGGTACCAGGGAGATCTAGTTCCATAGTGTTCATACCTGAACTGGTTCCCAGGACTTTGGTATTGGTTATAATAACCTGTTTGGGGTCTGTTTGATGGGGATTTGTAATGCGAGTTTTGTGTCTGATCCCACCTTTGTTGACGTCCCCTATTACCATCTCTCATGTGGTTTCTAAAATTGGGATGATCTTTAAACGTATCTATCCCTTGGTTCTGGGTAATACCTTTCATTATTATTCATATTATCATTGTAATTTTGACGATAATTCTCATTATAGACCCACTGTCTGTGTGAATTTTTATTATTATTTCTCTTTGAGGCCACCGTTGTCCACTCAGTTCCTGTGTTTATAGTCACAACTTCCTCTGTTTTTTAGTTATTGGTGTTTGTGTCTAACTCGGATTCGGCACTGTTCTGTGTTGCTATATTAAGGTCTCTGTGAATTTTCTTGGTTTTCTTTGAGATAATCTCATCTTTAATTTTCTTAATTCTAGAGCATAGTTGCTCTTGTTTAGTCTTAAATATATTGAGGTCGTTAATGTGCTCCATCTTTATTTCCTCTTCTTTTATATTTTTGTCTAAATATTTTAACAGATAGGTTCGATAATCTATAATGATTTGCATAAAAGTGTGTGAAATTTCTTTGGTGGCAGTAGTCCACCTCTCAGAAAAGACTTGGTGTTCAATGTTAAATGAACATTTTTTCTGTACAATTAATCCCCTAGGGATAATATTCAACTCCAAGCATTTTCTTAGATAAGATATTTCAGCAGTGTACTTGGTTTCTGAAATCAATAATTATTGTACAGAAAAATTGTTCATTTAACATTGAACACCAAGTCTTTTCTGAGAGGTGGACTACTGCCAAAGAAAATTCACACACTTTTATGCAAATCATTATGGGTTATCGAACCTATCTGTTAAAATATTTAGACAAAAATATAAAAGAAGAGGAAATAAAGATGGAGCACTTTAACGACCTCAATTTATTTAAGACTAAACAAGAGCAACTATGCTCTAGAATTAAGAAAATTAAAGATGAGATTATCTCAAAGAAAACCAAGAAAATTCACAGAGACCTTAATATAGCAACACAGAACAGTGCCGAATCCGAGTTAGACACAAACACCAATAACGAAAAACCAGAGGAAGTTGTGACTATAAACACAGGAACTGAGTGGACAACGGTGGCCTCAAAGAGAAATAATAATAAAAATTCACACAGACAGTGGGTCTATAATGAGAATTATCGTCAAAATTACAATGATAATATGAATAACAATTTTAGAAACCACATGAGAGATGGTAATAGGGGACGTCAACAAAGGTGGGATCAGACACAAAACTCGCATTACAAATCCCCATCAAACAGACCCCAAACAGGTTATTATAACCAATACCAAAGTCCTGGGAACCAGTTCAGATATGAACACTATGGAACTAGATCTCCCTGGTACCCAAAAAGAGAAGAATACATTAGAAGTAGGTCCCCAAGACAGTACATGAGGGAAGAGAGATCGAGTAATAGATCACCACCAAGGTGGGACAACAGGTTCCAGACTAGATTTCCATCCTATGAAGGAAAAGGGAACTATACACAGGAATATCATTACAGACAAAACTATAGGAACACATATCCTAAAAGTACAGTTTAAAGAGCAAAATGAGAGATTGCACCAACAGAATACACACTATATAGGTGCGAGGAATTACTGGGAAGACACCCAAGTACCAACTAGCAATAGGTTTGAACCCCTGAGACATGAGGAGAGTACACATAAGTCCTCCCTAACAACCCCAAAACAAGTGACCAAAAACATATCTGGCAATATGGAAGTTCAGAATGAAAATCATTTTTTAGGGGAAGGAAACTTGGCCCCAGTAGACAGAAACAAACAATCGAAAAGGAAAAATCGAACACAGGACATAGAAGAAAGCCCAATCACAAAAAGAAAAACCACAGGGGTAGAAGAGCAGGATTAAAAATACAACAAAAAAAGGGAAAGGAAGAATTAAAAAAAAGGACCTATTAAAAATTGAGTCCACTACACTACCGTCCACCAGTAAATCAGATCCTAAACACAAAGGGATATACAATCTGAGTAGAGTCAATCTCGATCCTAGAGACATTGAAGTTTTATCTCTAGGTCTATCCTATGCTCCATCCAGAGGCCTCGATAAGTTCCAGACATAAACCCATGTAAAACAGCTAGTACGAAAACTCACCTTAAAACGTTTTTTCTGTAAAACAGCATTAGAAAGATCTAACAATCCACCAGGGAATATTAAAATACCAGCACCCAGTCAAGACAGATCGGCATACACGACTTTAAAACCAAAGTCGACTTTTTTTCCCATCACACATAAAGGGCCCCATATTGAGACATTCGAGAATATAGTCTGCAATGAGATAAAGAAACTAAACAATACATCTCTTAAAAAATTTCATCATAATTTGAACAAAACACAATTGGATACTATTGTAAATTTGGAGAGAAATAAAAACATTATAATCAAACCAGCCGATAAAGGGGGAGGGATCATAATTTTGGATAAGGAGGACTATAAAAAGGAGTCAAATAGAATCCTAGGTGACTCTGATACATACAAGGTATTAACAAAAGATCCTACAGAATCTTTTAAAAAAGATTTGGATAGTATGCTTACGTCCGCTAAGAGTAAAGGAATATTGAATCAACAAGAATACAGGTATATCAGGACAAATCATCCCAGAATACCTGTATTCTATTATTTGCCCAAAATTCATAAAAGCCAAACAAACCCTCCGGGGAGACCCATAATATCGGGCATTGGTTCAATTACCTGTAATTTATCGGAGTATATCGATAAGAAACTTCAAAAGTACGTTAAAGATCTCCCTTCCTATCTTAGGGATTCTACTGAGGTCCTCAATATAATGAATGACCTTGAATGGGGAGATAACTATATTTTAGCCACATGTGATCTGACTGCCCTATACACAAGTATTCCACACAATTTGGGTATAGAGGCTGTCAATTATTTTTTAGAAAAAGATGATGGAGTAAGTCCAGAACAAAGAGCATTCATTTTAGATAGCATCCAATTCATTTTAACGCATAACTATTTTTACGATGGAGGAAAATTCTACAACCAAATTTGCGGTACTGCCATGGGGACCAGGTTTGCGCCTAGTTATGCAAATCTGTATATGGGTAAATGGGAGAACCTTTTTTGGGGAATCGTGCCCAGCAGGCGCAGACCTGGTCCTCTTTAAAAGGTATATAGACGACATCTTAATAGTGTGGAAGGGGAGTATAGAAGATTTGGAACACACTATATATGTAATGAATAAAAATACCGCAAATTTAAGATTTACTTACGAACTAAGTAAGAAGAATATCCACTTTTTAGACTTAGACATATATGTTGAGAAAGGCAAGATATCTACCTCAACATATTTCAAGGAAGTGGATTGTTGCAACTATATTCATCAAACAAGTTGCCACCTCCAGAGATGGAAGACCAACATTCCTAAAGGTCAAATGATGAGGATAAGAAAGAATTGCTCAGACGTCAAGAAATGGAGGGAACAGTCAAAGATTATAAAGAAGGGATTCCTTGAAAGGGGGTATGAAGAGGATAATATAGATAAAACCATAGAAGAAATCGAGAACATGGACGGGAAACCGTTGTTACAATATAAACAACAGAAAACACGTGAAGAGTCTACAGGATTGGAAGTACCGTTCATAACCGAATACAGTGAGAATCGATTCCTAATCGAAAACATCATAAGAAAAAATTGGCACTATTTGAAGGAGGACAACATCATCGGAAAAGACCTGAACGAAATACCCAGGTTTATTTACAGGAAGACAAGAAATTTGAAAAACATTCTTGCACCAAGTGTTCCAAAGACTCTGAATAATAGAAGAAACAACATTTTAGGTCAACAACTAAAAGGTTTTTTCCCATGCCACGTATGCAAAGCGTGTAAACATGGTAGAAAAACAAGGACTTTTAAATCTAAAATAACAGGAGAGGTTTTTAACATAAGAGATATGATCAAATGCCAAGACAGTGGCATTATATATCTAATAGAGTGTGGATGTGGACTTCAATATATAGGTCAAACCTCCAGGAAACTCAAAGACAGGATAAGAGAACACCTGCTACAGATTAAATGGAAAAAGGAAGATTTTCCCCTATATAAACATTTTAAAGAAGTCCACGATAGTTCCAACAAAACTCTTAGATATATGGGAATAAGCAAAATTAGAAAGAATTGGAGAGGAGGGGATTTCGAAAAGTCACTCTTGAGAGAAGAGTCCAAATGGATTTTCAACTTAGATTGCGTATTCCTCAAAGGTTTTAATGGCAATACAGAAATTTTACATTTATTATAAGAGTAGCCATAACCTTGTTTTACATCTCCAATTCCAACTTTTAAGTCTGATTTTAACTTCAATTTTTATTTTATAATATCTCCCTGTTTATTAACACTCTCTTTTACGACAATTTACAAGGTTTTAAGAAGTTTTTAGATTTTTCATAATCTTTTAAATTTTTTGGGACTTTCTAATAATAAGGATCTCTCTATGGACTGATCACTCCAGTATCGTCTAACAGATAATAGAAATTTTATAGCGTCCTTCAGGCGACATCAGTAATTTTAATTCTATTATCAATATAATTTATAATTTTTAATTCAGTCAAACATCACATGTGGCTTCAATAAACATTATAGTACGCTAAGTGTATGTACAAATTTTCTATATTAATTTTAGACAATGGTTTATTGGAATTAAAAATTTTAAATGATTTTTTTAACATGTAATTATTTGCTAATATTTTATATTCAATATTTTAATTTTAAATCATTGTTATAATGTTTTTGCAAGATGTACCTTTATATAATGGTCTTAATGGATACATCGCAATTTCATTTTGACATCCTTTTTAATATTTGGCAAGAGTGTGAGTTTTAAAATCTGATAAATGTAGATTTTCTACATCTGCCAAATGTGTGCTTTTAACATCAGCAAATTGGTTTTAATATTTCCTTAAGGTATAGTTTTTGTTTTAACATACAGGAGCATTAGTGTGTTTAAGGGAATTCGTAGCAGCATCCATATACTTTAAATTATAATAATTAGATTGTCATTCAGTAATCTGTGGCTATATCTTGTAAGGTAATTGTACTCCCGATAAAGGACTTGAGCCACCATCCCGCTATAGGGATTCTTCCCTCCAATTGTTACGGAATGAAAACGAAACTCCGGAAGTGACGTCATACGTAGAACGCCACTTCCGGTTTCGGTCCTCAGAGCAATCAGTTCCGATTACGAGATACAACAGAGGACAATAGATAGAAGGACAGGAAGTTAATAGCCCAAATCCAGTTAATAAGAACATCCGGATCAGCATACTAACGTTAAGGGATACAAATGGAAATAGCGCATTTTTTTGGCGGTTTTTCTTTTGGGACCAAATAGCCTATTTAAGACAAGGGATTATACAGAGCCATACCAGTCTTGAGAAAGATCCAGTAGGATTGAAACGCGTAGACTATTACACTGGTATTTAAGGCTCAGGTCCCTATCTGGTGTGTTCTTTACCATTTTAGCCACATTTTATTAGCAATATTGCACTATATATTTTTATCTTTACTTAGGATAATGAAGACATTTTGAAGACTCATTTCAACTAATGGAACACTAGGAACATTAGGAGCTAATTACCACCAACAACATCCCAAAAAGGATATAATTGGATATAAACCATCATCTAGAAGAGTTTTAGGATTTCTACAACAAGGGATTATTCTTAATTAACTTTTTCACACCATATATATAACTTTCACAATTTCCACATTTTTTCACAAATATCACCCACAAGGAATTTGACATTAAGACTTTTAAAGGTGTACACCTATTTTTACAACTTTGATATCTTTGATTTTTTTCACTCATTTTTTTCACTCATTTTTATAATACACACATTTTTTGGAGCAATTGCACCCAATATATATTTATATTTTTATTTTTTACTTTTTCATTTTTATATATATATTTTTTTGTTTTTTTATTTTTTTCACTAGTACCTTCTATGTTTACCAAATCTTGTGATTTATTTCTTGTAAACCAGATATAACTCTGAGGTTTGAATATTCGACTAATGCCTAATATCATTGCTTTTAAATTTTTGTTATAATAAACATGTACATTTTTTAAAAAGATAAATCCTCTTTGACTCTACTTAGCAGAGACTCCTATATTAGGTTTTCTCAGCGCTCCCATATGTTACTCAAGAAACCATTTAATTTTTGCTCCCCAATGTTAGGGGTTTATTATATCATTGCTTTATAAGTTTCTTAATATTTGATTGACTGAGGCTCTTTTCCTTCTTATCCTGATCCTAAGGTTGTATAAATCTACCTTTCGTGGTGATGTATATTATGAGAATTTGCAAAGTTTAATGAGTATAAATATCCTGTTATCCTTGCACTTTTATATTTATATGTGTTATTGCTGGCTGCCTGACATATATGCCTTTTAGAGCTCTGTTAATTTTCTTAGAAGTATTGTTCGATTATAGAACAAATAGATTAGCACTAATAACTCAGGATAAACTAATGTATGTTGAGCCGCTAGCGTCCGGGGCGGCAAGACAATCCTTCTTACACTATCCTAAGTCTGTGGGTGCTAATATGTTTGTAAGAGCTCTGAGAATAATTATTGTCTGTGTGGTAGACCGGCTCACAACTTGATGTTTTGGAAGAAGCTTAGTTGTAGGGTCAGCAATGCTTTCTCATAATATAATAATTATCCTAGCGCTTACCTTGCAGCAGTTTACTACTTTAGGGTAATTGTAATACATTTAACTCAATTAATCTCTATAGCTTGATGAGCCACATCCCCATTTCTCCTATATCTCACCCTATCTTATACTGTTTTATAGGTCATTGAGATAATGCTATTCTGATAGTTATTCTATCTGCATAATTTACACCCTCTAAGTGCTTAATTACTTAATGATATGTATAGGGATGTCCTAGTTATATAAACTTCTGTATTGGAGAGATATTGTTACCTGCTACTATATGTCTACTTACGACAGCCACTGTGATGCCAAATGCAACTCTTAATATCTTCAATGTTAACACGTGGTGCCTAGTATTGTTTTTAGACGCTAGAATCTCTAACTCCTTAATGTAGCATTATTTACCCTAACGGAGTGCAAGTATATGAGGACTGCTTATTATAAGGCTACACAACATCATTAGGAGACTCCTATACATGAACATGGCCCGTATAAAATAGCTTTCAATATGTATTTTTGAGAGATTCCAATAGGTTTATCCTGCTTTAGGGGACATGGCCTCACCAAACAGTATCTCTCTAATCCAGAATTCTGTTAATCAAGGTGCTTATTCCTAAATAGTTTAATGCAGTCAGCTCGTGCGCAACTAAGTTTTTCTATACCAGTTCATTGTCCTCCCGTATATATATTTAGTTAAAGCAGCCAGGTCCTGGCACACTGTAGTAAGGTCTGGGTAAGGTAAAGAAATGAGCCGGTGACCTAAAGAAGCTTTTTATTTCTCAAGCAAGAAGTATCGGCTCATTTCTTTACCTTACCCAGACCTTACTACAGTGTGCCAGGACCTGGCTGCTTTAATTTCATTTAACCTTGGGGAAGAGGTGAGGTTCCCTGCATATCCTATGCACCTGTTCAGACCGGAACCATTTCCTTTGCTGTAGCTCCCGTGGGGAGCGCTGAGCAGGAGACACAGAGCAACGCTGCAGAAGCAACAGAGACACAGCGCATCACACCGGGTTAGTGAAACTGCAAATTTACGGAAGCGATTACCTTAAGGAATTGTACAACGTATATATATTTAGAGCTTCCGTCTTTATACTCAGTGGAACACCCAATAACCAAAGCCATAATTAATTTAGGTTCTTTATTTTTCATTATATAGTTACTGCTGTATTATCTCATCCCCCCCGATTGACTAAGATTTTCCTTAAAACAGAGACAGTACTCTTTATCATTTAGTCTTTATTCACCCAATATGGTGAATATCTCAGGGATATTAATCTGCTAAATTGTATCAATCATATTTTATATCTATTCCATTATAATAGATGTTATATATTTTATAGTAAAACTTGTATCTCTCAGTTAAAGGGACAGTCAACACCAGAATTTTTGTTGTTTTAAAAGATAGATAATCCCTTAATTACCAATTCCCCAGTTTTGCATAACCAACACAGTTATAATTATACATGTTATACGTCTGTAATTACCTTGTATCTAAGCCTCAGCAGACTGCCCCCTTATTTCAGTTCTTTTGACAGACTTGCATTTTAGCCAATCAGAGCTGTCTCCATGGTAAATTCACGTGCATGAGCTCAATGTTATCTATATGAAACATGTGAACTAATGCCCTCTAGTGGTGAAAAACTATCAAAATGCATTTAGATTAGAGGCGGCCTTCAAGGTCTAAGAAATTAGCATATGAACCTCCTCGGTTTAGTTTTCAACTAAGAATACCAAGAGAACAAAGTAAAATTGGTGATAAAAGTAAATTGGAAAGTTGTTTAAAATTACATGCCCTATTTAAAACATGAAAGTTTTTTCTGGACTTGACTGTCCTTTTAAGATAATGTTATTACTCTAAGTTGTCCAGACTAAAGTATCACTCTACTAGGCAGTATATCTGGATAAAGAGGTACTAGGGTATCCTTCTATAAAAAATAAAAAATCTAAGGTATCAATGCAAGACCTGAAATGTATATACGAGTGACTTACTAGCATCATCATATACCATGTTTATGCCATACCTCAGGTATTTTTTTCTGGGGAATTTAATCTTGAGGTTGCTCATGTATCTTATTCTTATTTTATTTTTTTCTCTTCTTTTTCATTTCTACATCAGTTTGTCATCATATTGTGAGAATAATATTCAGGATGTAATGCTATGAATATTGTATGGATAAATACCTTAATAAAAAAAACTTTGATTATGAAAATTGGTGTATACTGTCCTTTTAAATAGATATGAAACAATTTATATATATTTAAATGTATTAAATTAAGAACAAAACAAAGCATCTGTTTTGCACTTAAACATTTACATATATAAAATGAATATACAAATTGATTTAACAGTAATTCCTCTTGACCCTTTAACTGTGTTTTTATTATTTTTGTTGGGTATAAAATTAGTTTATAATCAGACAGCTCATTAGATCACACATGACGGATTCACTGTAGATTTGCTGTGTCACTCACGTCAATAGTGTTTGTGCACTGCCTCAGTGAGATATTTATTACTACACAGCGTTACCTGAGCGCTCATTTCCTGGGGTCTCCATAGTCCTTAGTGCTTGGTGAGTCTCCATCATGACGTCCTTGTAAAGCTCCTTGTGTCCCTCTATATACTCCCACTCCTCCATAGAGAAATACACAGCAACATCATCACACTTTATAGGCACCTGAAACACACACAACTCATTCAGCGCTGACACAGGGACTGGTTCCGTCACACACTTTTACTGACAGAGCCAGGATAATGTTACTGAGAACCCACAGAGACACAGACAGAAGGCAGGAAATACACACAGGGTCAGATGGGTCAGTAAAGGGAGTCACTGTGTATAATGTCACATTCCCCAGCAGTACTCACCTCTCCGCTCAGCTGTTGAACGCTGCTGTGGGAGAGCCTCTTCTTCACAATGGTGTATTCCTATAATACGTATGAGATAAATCATCAGACTCCATTTGCCTGGACTAACAAGTTCTTGTTTACTTCTCTCGATCATCACAAAACATATAAATAAATAAAATATAAATGGATAATTTTGTGGGACCTCTATGATAAAAGCTGCTAAAGACTGAGGACATGAGATCAAGAAAATTTACATTGCTAGAACATTTTTAGAGGGTGTGATGGGGGGGGGCAAAATGTTGAGCCCTTGATTGATAGGGGGTTCCTTCGGTGCTGTGGTAACTTCGGTAAGTTTTTGCAATAGATGACATGTTATGAGATGACATTTTATGAGTGGGTTTTTTCTTTATGGTGGGAGGGGTCTTGGATGTTAGGATTAGTATATTTTTTTCTGCGGGGAGAGGATTTGTGTTGGAGGGTTGTGCAGGTGAGTGAGCTTAAATGGACAATGTACTTGATTTTTTTTTTTTATTATTTAAAAAGATAGATTACGCCTTTACTACCCATTCCTGATCTTTGCATAACTAACGTATATGACACTTTATAACCACTAAACCTTCAAATCTCTGCCTGTTTCTAAGTGACTGCAGGTCACCGCTTATCTCAGTGGTTTTTATTTGCTTTTCACAGCAAGACAGTGCTAGTTCATGCATGCCATATAGATAAACATTGTGCTCACTCCTGTGGAGTTATGTCGGAACCAGCACTAGTGGTTGAAAATGCAAGTTTGTAAAAAGCACTGAGATAAGGGGTAGTCTGCAGAGGCTTAGATACAGGTAATAATAAAGCAAAAAAGTATATTTGTATAATAGTGATAGTTATGCAAAACTGGTGAATCTTTTTAAACAATAGCAATTTTAAAAGTAGAATGTCCCTTTAATTTAGTGTTAGTGAGATGGTCTGGTTAAACTGAAGTTAGGGTTAGTGAGATGGTCTGGGTGAGATGAAGTTAGGATTAGTGAGATGGTCTGGGTGAGATGAAGTTAGGATTAGTGAGATGGTCTGGGTGAGATGAAGTTAGGATTAGTGAGATGGTCTGGGTGAGATGAAGTTAGGATTAGTGAGATGGTCTGGGTGAGATGAAGTTAGGATTAGTGTGATGGTCTGGGTGAGATGAAGTTAGGATTAGTGTGATGGTCTGGGTGAGATGAAGTTAGGATTAGTGTGATGGTCTGGGTGGGATGAAGTTAGGGTTAGTGAGATGGTCTGGGTAAACTGAAGTTAGGATTAGTGAGATGGTCTGGGTAAGCTGAAGTTAGGGTTAGTAAGAAGGTATGGGTGAGCTGAAGTTAGGGTTAGTGAGATGGTCTGGGTAAGCTGAAGTTAGGGTTAGTAAGAAGGTATGGGTGAGTTGAAGTTAAGGTTAGTCAGATGATCGGGGTGAGTGAAAGTTATGGTTAGGGAGATGAAGTTAAGGTTAGTGAGATGGCACAAAGTGCAGTCTCACTAGCCGGTGCGCATTGTTAGCGGAGAGATGAGTTCCATTGGTACCGGGTATGATCTATCAACATCCACGTTCTCTCCAGATGGCAGAGTGTTTCAGGTTGAATATGCAGCTAAAGCAGTTGAGAACAGCAGCACGGCCATTGCTATCTGGTGTAAGGATGGTGTTGGGTTTGGTGTAGAGAAACTTGTTCTGTCTAAGCTCTATGAAGAAGGTTCAAACAAAAGGATCTTTAATGTTGATCAACATGTTGGAATGGTAGTGCTGGACTCCTTGCAGATTCCCGATCCTTAGCAGATATAGCTAGAGAAGAAGCTTCCAACTTCAGGTCAAACTACGGTTATGATATCCCAATAAAGCACCTTGCGAACAGAGTAGCTATGCACGTGCATGCTTATACACTGTACGCTGTCAGACCATTTGGCACAAGTTTCATGATGGGATATTCCAATAAAGATGATGGTTGTCAGCTGTATATGATTGATCCATCTGGTATTTCCTATGGATACTGGGGCTGCTCTATTTGTAAAGCCAAACAGGCAGCCAAGACAGAAATAGAGAAGCTTCAGATGAAAGACATGACCTGCCGGGAAGTGGTCAAACAGGTGGCGAAAATAATCTACATCGTATATGATGAAGTAAAGGACAAATCTTTTGAGCTGAAGCTGAGCTGGGTTGGAAAAATAACTAACGGAAAACATGAAGTTGCTCCCAAAGATGTCCGGGAAGAAGCAGAAAAATATGCAAAGGAGTCTTTAGAAGAAGAAGATGATTCGGATGATGACAACATGTAACATTTCATAGCTTCAGCTGTACAAGAACTTCTTTTTGTATATACATTTACAGCACTGGACAGATAGTGTCAGACTGTTTCTGGAAAGGTTTTGTTATTTGCTCATCTTTTATCTCACAAGTAAAAAAAAAGCTAATGTGCAAAAAAAATAAATCTGTTAGTGAGATGGTCTGGGTGAGATAAAGTTAGGGTTAGGAGATGGTCAGTTTCGGTGAGATGAAGTTAGGGTTAGTGAAATGTTCTTGGTGCGGTTAAGTGAGATGATCGGGTGAGCTGAAGTTAGGGTAAGTAAGATAGGTCTGGTGTATCAGAAGCAGCACAGTAAATAGGACCAGTGTCACATGACATTACCCAGAAGCTCTTACCTCTCCGGTCAGCAGGCAGATGATGCCCAGGGCCTGACTCAGGAACTGCTCTGCCATCTGCTTCCTGTATTTGTTCATCTTGTTTATCGTCAGTGACTGAGTCTGATGCTATAAATGTGACACCTGCAAGAAGAAAGGAAGACAACAGCGTGAGAGATCAGAAATAATCAGAGCTCTTCCTGTATTTTTATTACAGTAAATAGATGATTAAGTGATATTAAACATATTTATTTCACTTATGAGCAATCTAACAGTACACGTGTGACCAGGGCCGCCACTAGAAATTGTGGGGCCCCTTACTTAACCACTGATCAGCCCCCCCTCCCTTGACATGTTTAATTTTTGACCAAGTGACTAAAATGTATATATGCACTTTATTCTTAAGTGCAGTCAAACTTGGAAATGTTGTAAAGGTAGTAACACACAAACACAGAAACACACAGACACACATAAGGATTCACATATAGACACTCTAGCAGACACGCAAAGAAACACACAAACAATCTCAGACACAGACACCAACACAGACACTCATCACTTGTTTACATTGACCTGACAAGTAATGAGGTAGACTACAGTTTTGTAAAAAAAGGAGATTTACAAGACAAAATATGGAATTCTGATTATCTTTTTGTCAAGGAAGATGCCAACTATATGATGACAACAATGCCTAAACAATAATTTAAAGGTTAAGTGGTGGATTGGTGACTTCCAGAAAGGTCTCATTAGTCTCAAAGTCTGTGAATAATCAGCAGTAAGGTCAAAATGTCCTAAAAAGGAACAGACAATGCACACACACATAGACACAAACTCAAACACAAACTTGCTCATACACCCAAGGAAACACCCACCTAGACAGCCTCAGAAAACACACAAAGACATATACACTCACGGATACCCACAGAAAACACACAAATACATACACACACACACACAAATAGAGACACCCACAGAAAACACACAAAGACATACATACACACACACCCTCACAGAGACATCCACAGAAAATGCACAAAGATAGACACACAAACCCTCACAGAGAGATCCACAGAAAAAAAACATGCACACTCATAGAGACACCAACAAAAGCATAAAGACATAAACACAGACACCCACAGAAACACTCACAGGAGGTAAAATTTCTGCATATTGCCATCCCCTAAAAAAAACAGTGTGTGACATGCATGATAAAAGAAATTAAGAGATCACTTTTTAAAGAATCATATTTGTATTTGTGCAAACAAAAATACTTCTGTGAATTCAAAATTGTACATTATTGATCTGTCAGAATGGGTAGATGAAAAAAAGTACTTTTGAAAGGTTGACATATGTTTGGGTTCCTCCCCCTTTTTGTCCCAACCAAGAGCACCACTTCAAATCTGGTGTACAAATGTTTCCATCTGTCAGCTTTACTTATGGATTTTGAAAATGCTGTACTCTATATGGTCTTGGTGGAACCATAAGCTGTGGCACTAGGTCTCATACCATTAAATCTGGTTGAATTCAGTATTAAGGCTTGTGTGTATGTATTTCAAAATTAGGTCAACTGTAGTGTAAACTGAATAGTGTTAAGTTAACCTGTCTCATTTCAAACACTGAGCAATCTTAGCCTGGGAGAATAACATTTTATGCAGATGTAAAAATATTAGATAAAATGTCTCCTGACATCTGGAAAGTCCTTGCATAAAGAGGCAGTACACTGGAATGTAATATATATATATATATATATATAAAAAATATCATATCTGCCAAAAGGGCACCTACCATTTGTGTATTGAGGAAGAAACATTTCTGCATGGTTTTAAATATAGAATTTCTACAGCATTGTCAAATAATAATAAATACACTGCTGCATACTGCAAAAAAAAAAAAAGTGCTTTTATGGACCCCTGGCCCCACCACACTGAAGTTACAATCTGAAATTGCCCAAATAAATAAAAAAACATTTACTAAGTAAGTCCTACCTACTCTGCAAATGAAAGTGATTTGCTGTCTGACTCAGGCACACACTGTACAAACTGAAATGCCAAGTCTCTCTTACACTGTGCATAGTGGTTTAGTGCACACTCAGAAATCCTCTCAAATGCTAATGCTTTACTCCTTGTAATGACATTTCCCATGCTCAATAGCACTCTGCTGTAGCGCCCTCTGGTGGCTGCCAAAATTTATTTTTAAATAACAGGTGTGCTTGCCTCATGGGGTCTGCCTGGCCCACTGGGCCCCTGACAGGAGTCACCCTATTCATCCCCTGATGACGGCTCTGCGTGTGACCAGATGCATATGCAGCAGATAACATAAAGTGATAAAATGTGACAGTCTTTATATAGCATGTTTGACATTATGGGGTGACACATTTATTTAATATTAAAGGGCCAGTAAATACAGTAGAGTTGCATCATAACAAGACAATGCAATAGCACTTAGTCTGAATTTCAAATGAGTAGATTTTTTTCTGACAAATTTCAAAGCTATTTCCACACCCCTTGTATCATGTGACAGCCATCAGCCAATCACAAATGCATATACATATTTTAGTGACTTCTTGCACATGCTCAGGAGCAGCTGGTGACTCAAAACGATATGAATACAAAACATTTTGTTTATCAAAGTAAATTGGAAAGGTGTTTAAAATTGCATGTTCTATCTGAATCATCAATGTTTAATTTTGACTTTAGTGTCCCTTTAAGCTCATTAGAAGCAAAATAAGGTGACTGTACACAGGAATATGCAATGTTATCTGATAAATCAGGAAGCAGATGTAAAACTCTAAGTGCCACAGCTCCCTGGTTACCAGGCATCCTGTAATTTATGGGATTATCCCAAACTAGTAGCTCTGTCCTGCTGCACCTTAGTTCTTCATCTGCTGTTTATGCTCACAACGGAATCTGCCCCAAATCATACAACCCACATATTACCTTGAAGATAGGATACAATTACAAATTATATGAGGCTGCTAAGTTAGGACACAACAAATACTGGACACCAAGTATTTGCCCTACTACATGTGCTGTAAGACTGGTCCATAATATACCTACTACCCACTGAACAGCTGTGCTTGTGCTTCATTTTATTATATTTTTTTGCATTACTCTGGGATGTGGTTTCCTCTTCATATTAAGTTAAATGGCTTCATGCCACCCTTTACTTTTCACCTCTCTTAAATTCATTAAGATAGTCATAAATGGTGAATTATAGCAACAGTAATAATGATAATAATATCTAATAGCAAAAAGAAACATTTTTTACAAACTTTTTCCCAGTTATGTTCCATCCTGTTTTGGGCAACCATGCAGACTGACTTCCTGTGACCCCAACACATATACAAGTAATAAATATACAATTATTATAAACAGGTCAGACTTGTACCCATCACCCTAACACACAGACTGTACTTCATCAAGTCCTCACTCCCTCAAATACAGCTTGCTCATTGTATCAGCCCCTCACACTGTAGTCCCTATACAGACTCTCAGTCCCTCTCTGTCTCACACCCCAGTCCCTGTACAGAATCTAAGCCTCCTCACACCCTAGCTCCCGTACAGAATAGCAGTCGTCCTCCTCCTGTCTCACACATCAGTCCCTGTACAGATTCAGACCTCTCTCTCACATCCCAGTCCTGTACTGGTTCTCAGCCCCCCTCTGCCTCACACCTAAGCCCCTGTACAAGTTCTCAGACCCCACTGTCTCACCGCCTAGCTCCTGTACTGGCCTGCACAGTCCCTGTATCCCCCCCCCTCCCCTCTGATTCACTCCCCAGTCCCTTTGAAGTATCTCACCCCCCTCTGTCTCACACTCCATCCCTTGTACAGGGTTTCAGCCCCCTCTGTCTCACACCTCAGCCCCTGAACAGGTTCTTAGCCTCTGGCTCTCTCTCACACCCCAATACCTGTACAGGTTCTCAGCCCCCCTCTTCATAATCCAGCCCCTATACAGACTCTCAGCCCCCTCTGTCTCACACCCCAGTCCCTGTGTAGACTTTCAGCCCCCTCTGTCTCACACCCCAGTCCCTGTGTAGACTTTCAGCCCCCTCTGTCTCACACCCCAGTCCCTGTGTAGACTCTCAGCCCCCTCTGTCTCACACCCCAGTCCCTGGGTAGACTCTCAGCCCCCTCTGTCTCACAGCCCAGTCCCTATACAGACTCTCAACCCAACTGCCTCACATCCCAGTCTCTGTGTAGACTCTCAGCCCCCTCTGTCTCACACTGCAGCCCCTATACAGACTCTAAACCCCTCTGTCTCACACCCCGTCCATTGTACATGCTTTCAGCCCCCCTCTGTATCACACCTCAGCCCCTGTACAAACTCTCAACCCCTCTCTCTGTATCTCTCCCACACCGCATTCCTGTATTGGTTCACAGCCCCCCTCTGCCTCACACCTAACCCCTGTACAAGATCTCAGCTCTCCTCTGTCTCACACCCCAGCCCCTGTAAATACCCACAGCCCCCCTCACACCCCAGCCCCTGTATAGACTCTTAGCCCCCCTCTGTCTAACACCCCAGCCCCTGTACAGATTCTCAGACCCTCTCTCTCACACACCCCAGTCCTGTACTGGTTCTAAGTCCTCCTCTGCCTCACACCAAAGCCCCTGTACACAATATCAGTCCCCTCTGTCTCACAGCCTAGTCCCTGTGCAGACTCTCTGCCCCCTCTGTCTCACACCTCATACCCTGTACAAGACTCTCAGTTCCACTCTCTCTCTCACAGCCCAGTCTTGTACTGGTTCTCAGCCCCCTCTGTTTCACACCTCATACCCTGTACAAGTTCTAAAACCCCTCTGTTTCACACCCCAGACCCTGTGCAGACTCTCAGCCCCCTCTGTCTCATACTCCAGCTCCTCTATAGACTCTCAGCCTCTTTTGTCTCACACCCCAGCCCCTGTTCAGAATATCAGCCCTCCCCTCTGTATCACACTCCAGTACCTGTACAGACCATCAGCCCTCTTACACCCCAGCCCTGTACAGACACTCAGCACCCCTCACAGCTCAGCCCCTTTATAGATTTTCAGCCCCCCTCTGTCTCACACCCAAGTCCCTGTACAGACTCTTAGCCTCCCTCCATCTCACATCCCAGCTCCTGTGGAGACCCTGAGCCACCCTCACAACTCAGCCCCTGTATAGATTCTCAGCTACTCCTCTGTCTCACACCCAACCCCCTACAAAGACACTCAGCCTCACTCCATCTCACACCTCAGCTCCTGTAAGGACCATCAGCCCCAATCACACCCCAGCCCCTGTAGTCTCGGTATTGGTTCTCAGCCCCCCTCTGCCTCACACCTAAGCACCTGTAAAGTATCTTAGCCCCCCCTCTGTCTCACACTCCAGCCACTGTACAGATGCTCAGCCCTCCCCACATCCCAGCCCCTTTATAGACTCTCAGTCCCCTCTGTCTCACACACCTCTGCCCCTGTACAGACTCTCAGCCCCTCTCACACCTCAGCTCTGTAGAGACTCAGATACCTCTCTCACATACACACCAGTCACTGTATTGGTTCTCAGTCCCCCTCTGCCTCACACCTAAGCCCCTGTACAGTCTCTTACCCCCCCCGCCCCTGTCTCACACACCAGTCCCTGTATTGGTTCTCAGTCCCCCCTCTGCCTCACACCTAAGCCCCTATATAGTCTCTCACTCCCCCCTCTGTCTCACCCACCCCACCCTGTCTCACCCCCCCCCCAGTCTCACACACACACTCCTGTCTCACCCCCCCCCCCCCCCAGTCTCACACACACACTCCTGTCTCACCCCCCAGCCCCTATACAGACTTTCAGCCCTCCCCTCTGTATCACATGCCAGCCCATGCTCAGCCCTCCTCACATCCCAGCCCCTGTATAGACTCTCAGCCCCCTCTGTCTCACACACCCATCCCCCTATCAGCCCCCCTCTCTCTCACATCCCCCCAATTATATACTGGTTCACAGTTCTCCTCTGCCCCACACCTAAGCCCCTGTACAGAATATTAGTCCCCTCTGGGTCAAACATCAACCCCTCTCTGTCTTACACCCCAGCCCCTGTACAGACCCACAGCACCGCTGTCTCACATCCCAGCCTCAGCCTGTACAGATACTCACTCAGCTGCCCTCTGTCTCGCACATAAACCCCTCCTCCTCCACTTAACCCCTCTCTCTCCGCATCCACAGCTCACCCTCTTAACCCCACTCTCTGCACCCACAGTCCCCCACCTATAGGCGGTTAATGTTAGTTGTCACGCTTCCTTAAATCACATATATTACCTGGTAGTAGCTAGATCCAGTCCGGTTAAAGGACAGAAGAGGTGAGGTCACTGCAGTCACGTGGCTTCTGTGAGTTCACGGGTCCTTTTGCTGCAAGGGATCTAGCTGCTACTCGAGGATAAAGTACTGGAACTTCTGGAAGGAGGCTGTGTGTGTGAGGCAGAGGTATCCTATTTATAATATTTATATGTAAATAATGCACTGGTGAGGTATTTGTATATGAGGCAATTGGTATATCTATATAATATTCTATACCTGTAGATAAGGTACTAGGATTATTGAACAAAAGTATCAATCTTGGGCCCCCCTCCTCTTCTACCCGACGTGACGCTATGCATACAGCTTCCGCTGCACTGCATGCTGGGAGTAGTTTCGCGGTTTCCTGCTGAAGATCACGATGGTACGAACACTGGCAATTGTATCCTGGGATTTATAGAACTTTCCCCTGTTTGTTTCCTGGGATGTGCTGACTCTCTGCTGCCTAATAACCAAGTCAGTAAATCAGATATAGACTGATGGGTGTCTTACGTGTGCAATATTGATTGTGTATAACAGTATTAGTGTGTGTAACTGTGTTTATACTGTGTGTGTGTGATAAATGTGTAGCTAATTGCGGGAGGAGCAGCACAATTCTACTGTTCTACATGATATGTAGCTCCATATAAGCTCTATAAACTATGTATTTTGTTCTTTATATTAGATTGCGGAGAAGTGCAGTACATATTAGACAGAGGGAATATTATATCTGTATGTTAAGTACTGGGAAGGGGGTTTGTGTTCACTTGTGCAGAGGGAACCTCTCTATAGTATATGTCTGTATATAAGGCACATGGAGAGCTGTTTGTGATGCATAGTCAAAGGGCTATTATGATGTAAAATTACATAGTGACTCTAATGCTATTTCACCCCCACACATAGGTGGAACGTCTCTACTAAGGTTTTGTAGAAGTTGGCTCTGTTTGAGTGAGAGGGAACCTGTCTGTGATAACATGTACTGTATATCTATAAGGTACTGGGAAGGGTCTGTATGTGTGAGAGGTAGAGGGAACATCTCTATAATATATATCTGTATAGAAGATACAGTGAGGGGTCTGTGTATATGTTAGGTAAAGGGAACTTCACATGTGTGTGTGTGTATATATATATATATATATATATATATATATATATATATATATAGGGTTGGGCGATATGGGCAAAACACAATTGCATTTTTTTTTTTTTTAAACGCAATTGCGATTTCATCGCAATTTTCTTATAAATGACTATAACACCTTAATTTTGCATTATAAAGTTTATTTAACACTACAGAATCTTAATGTACATGTTTCTCAATGCCCAATACACTCTTGGAGCATAAAAATACAAACCACAAAATAGTTCAAATAAAATTTGCTGCCTGTGATGTGATTAAATAGTAGCCACTAGCCAGTTATTAGGTCTTATGACATACAACATTGTCATGTTTTCTTGGACAGTCATTCTAACTGTGGACAGTGGTATGATTAACAAATGAAGCAGTGTAAGCCACATACACACACACACACACATATATATATATATATATATATATATATATATATATATATATATATATATATATATATATATATATATATATATAAGCAAAAAGAGTCAGTTGCACTCTCACAAACAGTTCTCCAAGGGCCAGGGTGCTAGAGTAGTTGAAATGTAGCAAAACAGGAAACAGCACTCTCTGGACTTAAGTAAAAAACAAGTAGTTTATTCAGTAACGTTTCGGGGAATGCTCCCCTTCATCAGACCAACAACATACAAGTGAGACAAACATTTAAGCATACACAAACCCCTCCCCCTAGTGCAAAAAACCGCCAAAAATGGTTGCCATAGCAACCAAGCAACCAGTTCAAAGTAAATACATTTACCAATGCAACAATGACATCAAAGAAACCAGATCATTATGGTTAATTAGCATCAGGTCAATTAGCAAATCAGGGACCTTGCCTTACACAGTAATAATTGACTGGGCATGGCTTACACGCATGCGCACACTTATAGACATCCTTTTTGTGACCCTGTAAAATTGCCTATGCACGGACAATAGGTGTCTTGACCGCAAGATCGGTGCTGACAGGTTAGAAATGACAGACGCATATACCCTTCTCATCGTGTATGTCAGACTGAACTAGCTGGGTTACTAGACCTAAGTGGGTGACTCCTGATATCTGGGTATTAGGGGTGTTGTACTATCTTCTACTGCATATCCTGCTGCATTTATTACGTTCATGACCCGGACCCTTCCTTCCCTTAGTAATACCTTGGGGCCCTCTTACCATGCCATTTTATTAACTCTGTTTGTCCGGTGTGGGGGCTTGTCCTTTCTATCCTATTGGGTACCTAGCTGGAGCATTGGGGGCTGGACTGTGCCGGGTTTCCACTCATGCGCATATCCCTTGTTGTTCCGCTAGTAGCTGTGCTAGATTCAGCGCGAGGTTGGTCTGATGCTGAACAGGGTGATTACATAGGTCGTGCTACACTTTGTGCATGTAATACGGACACATCGTTTGAGGTATCTGTATAACGAGTTTGCTGCTATTTGCTTCTATAGCATTTATGGTACACATGACCCTTGACTATGTAGTACGGGTATTATGAGTTAGGCATTTACTATAAGTGCATTACGTGAATTGCATTTCAATATGTTGAGGTGCCGAGGTTTAACTAAACGTTTTTTCAACCCCTTTTTTCTACACATTCTTGTGTTCCTGTACTTAGCTAATAATATTGTGATATGTCTCTTTAAAAGGACACACTGCCACTGGGGTATTAGAAGTACTAATATACAGCAGGTGTATTATGTGGTAGGATGATGTGTTGATTTGCTAATTGACCTGATGCTAATTAACCATAATGATCTGGTTTCTTTGATGTCATTGTTGCATTGGTAAATGTATTTACTTTGAACTGGTTGCTTGGTTGCTATGGCAACCATTTTTGGCGGTTTTTTGCACTAGGGGGAGGGGTTTGTGTATGCTTAAATGTTTGTCTCACTTGTATGTTGTTGGTCTGATGAAGGGGAGCATTCCCCGAAACGTTACTGAATAAACTACTTGTTTTTTACTTAAGTCCAGAGAGTGCTGTTTCCTGTTTTGCTATATATATATATATATATATATATATATATATATATATATAATATTTGTTTTCTTCTTTTTTAAACATTTTAATTTGACTGAAAATGAGCCCTGCTCCTGTCCAGGAATCCATTACAGGCATATAGCAGTAGGGGTGGGGGCTGCTCCTTTCAGAAATGCTGTGCCTTGCTGATATAAAATACATTGTAGATGCAGTTAAGTTAACCCAGCAGGAGGCTGAACAATCTCAGCTTCTGAGTTCCGGATCTGACGTCAGCAGCCCTGACGTGCGCGCCTGACGTGCGTGAGCAGTGAGTGTGGTGTGTAGGCCCACGAGCCTCCAGGAGTTCATCGCAGCGTAGCTTGCTAGTGCCAGCAGCCCGCCGGGTCAGCTTCTATACGGCAGGAGGAGTACCCAGTCGGGCGGAAGTTCACAGCGCTGGCACGATCCAAGCATCTCTGGCCGGCTCACCCCTGCACTTCAGTTCTGCGAGGGCGACACAGCTCGTGGCGGCCTGGTCCCGCCTGAGTGAGGCCGCGGGAGTAAGGAGTGGAGAAGCGGCGAGGTAGTCGTTCAAAGCACGCTGCCGTGTGCTTGATCCGGTAACTCTAAATTGGCCCTGAATAAGTCCCCTGGCCAAGGACAGTTTGTTGCTGACTGCTAAACAGGATCCCTGTTTCTTAAACATAGTATTGGCCCTCCTCTAATTAGTGCCTGTCAGTGTGTTGTAGCACAGAATTTGGGTCAAGAAAGTTATACAGCATTTTGGAGGACTTTCCCATACCAGTAAAAGTGTAATTTGGGGAGTACTTTTTTCCTTATCAGATTTAACATCCAATAATCTATGTCCCCCTGGAGTGTAAGTCTGGGTGTGTAAGAGGGTAGGTGAAGTCTGTGTGCATTCCCTTAAAAGAGCTGGCAAGAACAAGGAAAAGAAAAAGGAGAGAGGAAATAAGGGAAGGATAAAAATTTGCAATATAACAACTTTTACAATCTGGGAATAGATTAACTGTGTTATTACTAAGCCCTACCCCCCAAATCTACACATCCCAGTGAAGTCAGTCAGGATATTCAGGATTTTGCTGGACTGTGCTTTAATAGCAACCCAATAAAGCTCACATTCCTTCTCACACCTGGCATTTCGCAGTAGTAGAAGTGGGTATTTATGTCTCCCCCCCCCCACATGATATAAGAGGCTAATCTAGTCTGGGCCCTAGAGAAGGCGGGTGAAGGTAAATGAACATTTCTGTATATATATATATATATATATATATATATATATATATATATATATATAAATCATCCGCGTATCAAAGGCCCCTGACCTGGTTCAGGAAGTCAGGAAGCGGCATGAACTTATGGACTTAAGTCCCCCCTCAGGGTAAATGGCATCCCAGTGAAGCTAGCCTTAATCCTGCAGGAGTGCTTTTGGATAAAAGAAGAAAGGGAGAAGGAAGGATTTTGTATTGGACAAATGGTTGCGTAGAGCAATGTACTAGCTAATGTATCTAATTTCTTTTTTTTTTTTTTTTTTTTGTTTGTTTTGTTTTTGCAGCAATGACCAAAATGTAATATCTGCTAGTTGGAATTGAATGATTTTTAAAGTTATGATGTTCTATATTATATCTGCCCAATTAATTGTAAAGCAATTTGTGTGAACTAAGGGTCGACAGTTATTCAGAGAATACTGCTACTGGTTAGATAAAGACAGATTTATGTCACTCACTCTGGTGGGCATACCCAGAGCTAATTTTTTTTGATGCTGAGGAGTTACTAAAATTGTGTCCCTCTGTCTACTAGTTCTTTAGTCGGGTGATTGTAATAACTAAGAATCCCCTGAGTTAAAGAGACTACCTTTTTTTTTTTTTTTTTTTTTTTTTTCTTTGGCTGACATCTAAAATGAATTGCTAATCTTCTACATAAACAGTCTGGTTTAAACTATAGAATACTGAGGCGAGGGAGGAAGAAGGAAATAATAAGGGAGCAAGAAAATTAATTAAAAGTAGAATTTTTTTTCTGTCCAGTTTAGTCTACAGACTTTTTTTCTCACATTTTATACACATTCTTATAAATGCACTAATTCCCACTTGAGGATCGTCCTTTTTTTTTTTTTTGCACTTCACACTCACACTTCTTATTTTCACCCTTTTTTTCTTTTCTCTCACTCTTAAGTAAGACACAGCTTATACTTCACTTCACATACCATTTTTTTTTCTCTTCTCTCTCTCTTTTTCACCTCACCACATCCTTCACTTTTTTAGCACTTTTTCTGCATTTTATATGGAGAAATTCGTACATATAGCTAAAAATAAATCACCCACGATGCCACCAAGAAAAGACAAACACAAAGCTAAACCTCAGACCTCGTTATCCCAAGATAGTATAACAGAGGAACCTGCTACTTTCCAGACAAATCTAGATGTTCAACAATTGGTAGAACAGTTTTCACTATCAATGTTACCCCACCTAGAGTTGACCAGACAGGATGTAGCAGCACTATCAATGGAAGTAAGGCAGTTCAACAACAGGTTAGATGAAGCAGAGGCTAGAATCTCCGAAATTGAAGATAGATTGAACTCACGAGAGCAAGACTCTAAGCATTATGATTACACAATCAAAAAATTACAGGATAGACTGGACGATCTAGAAGATCGTTCCAGACGCAATAATCTAAGAATAGAAGGTGTTCCTGAAACCCAAGAATTTGCTGACCTTAATAATTTTATGGATGAAAGACTACCAAATCTATTAGAGATGCCTACTAGCCGAACTAAAATATTGATTGAAAGAATTCATAGAATAGGTCCCGAAAAAAAAAGACCAGACGGTACCGTACTAAATAGACCCATAATTGTGAAATTTTCGCATTTTCAAGATAAAGTTGCCATTATGAGTTATTATAGGAAAAAGAAAGCCACAGTTCTTGTAAATGACAAAAAAATCTTTCTTTTTCAAGATTATTCTACTGAGACCTCTAATCGCAGAAAGGAAATGGCTCCGTTTTGTTCTAAACTTATAGAAAAAGGTTTCAATGCTTTTCTTTTATATCCAGCTAAGATCAAAGTGCTGAAGTCTGGAGAATGGCACGTTTTGTCTAACAAATCGGAAGCTAATTCCTTTCTGGATAATATTTAGGAACAACTAGAGATAATCGAATAGGAATTAAATATAGTTGTTCGTAGATAAATCCTTTGATGTAAGTAATGGCAACATCGAAAAGTCATAATGAAAGGGTCTCAAAAAAGTTTTTTTTTATTCCAAAAGAGGGTTCATCCCCCTTTTCCATTTTTCCTTTTTCTCTTTTTTTTTCTCCTCCCCTTTTCCTCCTCTCCCTGGCCTTCCTCACACTTTTTTCGAAAAGCCGCTGTTCAACTTGTTGTGTGTGGTCCATCAATAAAATATGAGTGAGACAGTGATTAATCTGGTTTCATGGAACGTTCGCGGAATAACAACACCTATTAAGCGAAAAGCCATTTTGAAACACTTAAAGGGGTGCAGGGCGCAAATTGCTTTTTTACAAGAAACATATGTGGTAGCTAATGAAGCTCTTAAACTTAAGTCAGGCTGGGTCGGTGAAGTAGTGGCGACCTCGGGTATCAAAAGAAAGAGGGGAGTAGCAATATTGTTCCATAAAAATTTAGACTACAAAATAACACATAAATTTATTGACGAAGAAGGTAGACTGATTATAGTACAGGTAGTTATAGCCAATCATAAATATACGTTATGTAGTATCTATGCTCCAAACACCAGTGATAAAGAATTCTGGAAGAACTTAACAAGGAGACTAACAAATTACTTAGATGAAGGTCTGATTATAGCAGGTGATTTAAATCTAATTACACAATATCCCCTGGATCGCTCACATAGAATGGATAGCATGACTCAAAAAAAAAAAACAACAGTAAAAATAAAAGCTATAAGGCCGAGACAAAGATTTTAAAAAAATTCAAAAAAACATTGAACTTGGTGGACATCTGGAGATTGCAAAATCCCGATGTAAAAGAATATACTTGTGAATCTAAAACACACAAAACTTTCTCACGTATTGATTATTTTTTAATAGATAAAAAATTAGCAGGCAGGATACCAAGGACAGAAATTTCTGCAATTATTTTGTCAGATCACGCCCCTGTTACAATACAATTGCAAACTGACCTGATAAAAAGATCTTATCTTTCGTTTAGCTTTCCAAAATATCTCACTAATAACTCTAAATTTAAAATTTGGCTAAATGAAAAATGGAAAGAATATATTTACATTAACCAAAAGTTCAAAACCCTGAAATTGTATGGCAAGCCTCTAAAGCGGTGTTGCGGGGAGAAATAAAGGCATACCTGTGCCATATTAAAAAAAAGAATAGTGAGCGCAACACACAACTTGCCAATCAATTAGTTAATGCATACAATGCCTACTTAAGGGATCTGTCAAGTGGAGGATGGAGTGCATACCAGCAAGCAAAGAGGGAAAGGGAAATTTTCTTACATCAGAATGCAGCCTTAGAAGTTGTAAAAACAAATGCTAAATATTATAGACATGGGGGGAAAATGGGCAAATGCCTTTCCAACTTGGTTAAAGCAGCTAAGGGTTCAAGATCTATCTTGGCCATAAAAAGTGATAAGAAAAGACTAACCCAACTTAATGATATCAGCGCGGAATTTTTAAAATATTATAAGCAAATTTTTTCATCCTCCGTAAGTAATGAGGATAATAAGACAAAGTTCTGGGAAGCATGTAATCTACCAAACCTCGGGAAAGAAGAGTTAACAGAATTAAATAGTCCAATTTCGCAAGAGGAAGTTGAGAAAACAATCAATAATTTAGCCTGGAATAAAGCTGCAGGGCCGGATGCGCTCCCAAACGAATATTATAACATTTTACAAAATAACATTGTAGAATATTTGGTTGACCTATTTAATTACTTTTATATTAAAGGTGCAACTCCATCTAAAGAATTCACTAGGTCAACAATTGTTTTAATTCCCAAAAAAGGTAAAGATCCCGAATCTCTGGATGCCTACCGCCCAATTTCATTGCTCAATTCCGATTACAAAATATTAACAGCTATAATAGCAGCAAGACTCCAGAAGTCACTACCAAGGTTAATACATAGTGACCAAACTGGATTTATGAAGGGCAGGAATAACTTGCAAGGTATTAGAGTGGGCTCTAAAGAGTTCAGAATATCCCTCTATGCGGACGACTTATTGGTGTTCATCAGTAAAGCAGAGGAAAACATTCCAAAACTCATGAAAATTCTTGACAGTTTTAGTACGTTTTCTGGGTACAAGGTAAAGTCACAAAAATCGGAAATACTATGGGTTCAAAAGTCAGGTAACTGTAAAAGTCAATGTCTATTTAAGGAAGTCGAGAGTTTGAGGTATTTAGGGATTAATGTTAATATTTCGCCAGAAAAATGGTATGAGGAAAACTTTGTAGGGCTTATTAACAAAGTGGAAAATGACCTATCAAGATGGTTAAACTTCCCGCTTACATTAGCAGGAAAAATAAACTTGATTAAAATGACTATTCTCCCTAAATTTCTATATATAATGCAGAATATGCCTCTGTTTATAAAATCTTGTGATCTGAAAAGAATGAATAAAGCCTTTAAGATCTTTTTGTGGGGGAAAGAAAAAGTTAAATTATCCTTAAATAAACTTATCCTTGAGAGAGACTCGGCGGGATTTGGTTTTCCCTGTCTTCAAAAATACAATTGGGCCTGTCTGGTTAAAATTATTCCAGACTGGCTAATGAACGTGGGACACTTTCAAATAAAGGAGTTAGAACAGGACTTTTTCTTGCCCTTTTCTCTTAAAGCGCTCATCCATTTAAACATATCTAAACTACCTATTATGATGAAAAAAATGTGCACTTTTAAAAATCCTATTATCGCATGGCATAAGGTATGTAAATCTTTAAAAGCCGATCATAGCTATTCTAAATATCTACCCATCACAGGTAATCCTGAATTCACAGAAGGTATAAACAACAAGATCTTTAAAAATTGGCAGGTTAAGGGTCTGATTTACTTTGATCAATGTATCAACCGGGAGTTTGGAAACCTTTTTTCATTTGAAAACATCAAAACTAAATTCCAAATTGATAATAAAGATTTTTTTGGATACCTACAAGTCAGACACTTTTTGAACACTAAGAAAACTAGTTTTGATAATACAGGCTGGGAAGGCTTGCATACAGGGATCGCCCTCTTCCGTGCTGGTGTGCACTCCATCTCCTACTGGTATAAATTGTTATTGCAGAAAGAAGGAGAGAAGCATCTTACTGGCCTGGTACAAAGGTGGTCAATTGACATGCCAGGGATTGACACTGAAGCAATTAGTAAAAGTTTTTTGAGGGCCTGGCAGGCTACTCCGTTACTAGCTTGGAGAGAGGCACAATTAAAATTGATTAATCGCACATATGTAACGCCCCATGCATTAAATCTTTGGAATAAAAATCAATGTTATGCCTGCTGGAGATGTAATTTCCCAATGGCCAATTTGATCCATTGTATTTGGAGTTGCCCAAAGGTTGCATCCTTTTGGGCTAAAATTTCATTTTGGCTCTCAAAAATTCTTAGGTACCAGATCCACCTCAAAGTAGATGATATTATTTTGTTATATGAAAAGTCACTTCCAACACTCAATTTGAACATAACGTTCGTAAATTTCACAATTTTATGTGCTAGGAATACTATTTTTGCTTCCTGGAAATCAAAGAGCTCTCCCAGCTTTGTGCAATTTTTAAATAATATGCACCTGAAATTAACCATTGAACAATACGATACTTCGATCGACTCAGAACAGGAGATTAAAAAATTTCTTAATAAATGGATTAATTTCCTACAAAGTCTACCTACGGACATACAAAAACAATACATTTTTCCGTTCCGTAACTCAGTTCCTGTTCTAGAAGCTTGCCTTAGAGGCGAACTTTCTATTTGAGGATATGTACCGTATTAAACTTGTGAGGAAGGCCCGGGAGGAGGAAGTTTTTCTCCCCCCTTTTTTTTTTTTTTTTTCTTTTTCTTTTTCCTGTTTTTGTTTTCGGTTTTTGTTTCTGTCTTTGTCGAAGTAGCTATGGCTCTGCCCTGGCGGATTAGGGCCTTAGTATCCAACCATGAGTCTGGTTATGCAACACAATACAATAGTCCTTTTCAAATCAGATCAGATTTTCAAAGAAATAAAAAACTTAAGAAATTGGAAAACAGAGGTTCTGTTACTATTGTACTTTAGTTTACTTTAGTTGAAACCAAATTTTTTAAACCACAGGGACTCTTGTTTTCTTCTTTATGCAATATGCCAAAGATACTGTATTTTGTGTTTACAACCACAGCTGTAGGAGCGGTGGTTGCAAGTTTCTTTTTGCATACTCTTTTCTTATTTTTTGTTGTTGTTGTATACCCTGTGTGGTATTTCCTGTGATTGTAACTATTTTTTTTTATCTTTCTGAAAAAATAATAAAAATGATGTTTAAAAAAAAAAAAAAAAGTTAACCCAGCAGCTAATAGCAGAGGGGACTGCAGTTTTAGCCTTTTTGGGAGCCATGGGGTTAACTGCATCTGCTATGTATTTAAGCCGTTTCTCAGAGAGCAGGATATTGTGTGGGAGGTTCCATAATGTTTACATACCTTAAGTTTCAGACTGCAGACGTCCCTAGGAGGAAATATAAGTAAGTGGCTTTCTCTGCTCCTCATTCCTGCATGGGCTCCTTTTAGATTTCTAGATTGATCGGCTGCTTCTCAGAACAGAAAGTGAAAGTAAAAGAGCCATTTTACAAATGTGTGCTAAAAGCAACCACTAGATGGAGCTGGTTTGCAAGAAATCACAAAGAAATGAATGCATTACAGCCACTTCTAAAGGAATTTTTTATGTAGGAAAAAAGCGCAACTCCTTGCAGGTTTAAAATCGCAGCGATTAATCACTTTTTTAAATTGCATATGCGATTAATCGTGCAGCCCTAATATATATATATATATATATACACCGTAAGCTCATCAAGTTTATTTTATTTAAAATGTTTAGTTTTATGTAATGAAATAACTTTGCAATATATTTTCATTCTTTATTTTGACCTTTTTTGTCGTCTGGTTCAGAAAATTAAGCAATTTCTAATTCTATGAACTTAGATGCACCCTGCTGACTTCTCAAGGCTAACTCAGCTACATACATGTCTCTAAGTGGCATTATCATATAACAACTGCACTTTATACTAACATTATGAATGTAGCTAGCCTTGTTGTCTCTAAATAAAGAAAATGGTGGGTGGAGTTTGGCTATTGAAAAATAACTGTTGTAAAAAAAGGATGTTAATGTTAGACTTGGCTGATATGTTATTCTATAGCAACACAACAGGAATTACAAGGTGTTTACTGTCCCTTTAAAGGGACATTATACACTCAAACATATGGGCTAATTAAATAAAGCATTAAAAGAAAATAAAAGTTTTTAATTAACATGTGTTATCTATTTTGCTGCTTAAAGTGAAGGTCACTTTTCATGTGAAAGTGCCCGGTTTTAAAAAAAACTATTAAAAACAGGGACTTTCATTCATGAAAATTGACATAGCACCGTATTTTAAAAATTCTTACCTTGTTCTTCTGAAACGCCGGATCGGCCTTCTGAAACGATGCCCCGCCTGCTTCTTCCTGGTTTACTTACCCAGCAATGACGAAACTGGCTTCCTCCAATCACGGCATTTCCTCATGCAATGATTATCCCGGGGGGAAGGCCGTGATTGGAGGATGTCGGAATCGTCATTGCAGACATATGAAGAGGCTTGCGACGGGCTGGTGAAGCACTGGAGCGGCTTCAAGAAGAAAAGGTAAGTATATTGTATAAAAAAAAACGGCTGAAATGTCAATTTTCAGGAATGAAAGTGCCCTTGCTTTTAATAGTTTTTTTTAAAAAACAGGCACTTTCACATGGAAATTGACCTTCACTTTAAGGTCCTTAAAATGATGTTAAAGTCCTCTGACTTCATGAGAGAATACGTTCGTAATACCCAGTAGCTACAGAACAAGGCTTTTTACCACACTCCCTAAATAGTGTTTACAGACAGCCCTCCTGCTGGAGCGGTCTGTGTAATGTGCTTTGTGCAGTACTATGTTCAAAGGCAGAAACAATGCAGATATACACAGAAGCTGCAGAATTCCACTTCCCTTTCCCCCTCCGATTACCACAGATCTCCTCCAGTCTCTGCACAACCTAATTAAATGCTATGATAACCGGGAGGGGGAAGGGAAGTGGAATTCCTGCAGTGTTAGAACGGACAGAAGGGAAAATATGCTGCTGAGTTTAGCAGCTTCTGTGTTTATCTGCGTCTGCTGATTTCACACAATCTTTTCTAACACTGCAGGAATTTCACTTCCCTCCCTCCTCCCGGGTTACCACAGCATTTAATTAGGTTGTGCAGAGACTGGAGGAGATCTGTGGTAACTGGGAGGGGGAAAGGGAAGTGGAATTCTGCAGCTTCTGTGTTTATCTGCATCGTTTCTGCCTTTGAACATAGTACTGCACAAAGCACATTACACAGACCGCTCCAGCAAACACTATTTAGGGAGTGTGGAAAAAAGCCTTGTTCTGTAGCTACTGGGTATTACGAACGTATTCTCATTAAGTCAGAGGACTTCAAACTTTAACATCATTTTAGGATCTTAAAGGGACATGAAACCCACATTTTTCTTTCTTTCATGGTTTAGAAAGAGAATATAATTTTAAACAACTTTCTAATTTACTTCTATTATCTAATTTGTTTCATTCTCTTGGTATAATTTGTTGAAGGAGCAGCAATACACTAATGGTTTCTAACTGAATACATGTGTGAGCCAATCACAATCGACATATATATATGCAGCCACCAATCAACAGCTAGAACCTAGGTTCTGTGCTGCTCCTGAGCTTACCTAGATAAACATTTCAGCAAAGGATAACAAGAGAATGAAGCAAATTAAATAATAGAAGTTAATTGGAAAGTTGTTTAAAATTGTATTCTCTATCTGAATCATGAAATACATTTTTTAGGTTTCATGTCCCTTTAAGCAGCAAAATCAAACTCCAGGTGCCTTTAAACAATTTTTTTTTTAAATAATTTTTATTGAAGTCATAAATAAATACAAGATATAGGGTATGCCCCAAAACATATACAGAACAATGTAGACATAAAATAATTAGCAGTGTAATGCATTCAAATATCTCAAGCGTAAATATGAAATGTGGGCTGTCTCATATAAAGACTTCAGTTTTGTCATAGAGTATCATAAATGTAGAATAGACTAGAAAGGTCCTCCCTCCGCTATATAAGAAAAAGATTCAGATAACTATTCAGGAAAGGTTTGGGCAAGGGAGGAGGTAGCTCTATGATTTTATGGGAGAGGGGGATGCAGCGGGCGAGAGCCGCTCAAAAGAGAGTAGAAGGGGTGGGAGGGCGGAGCCAGTTAGTATATCGAATATGTAAATATACTGAGGACTCGGGGCTTTAAAATATGCTACGAAATAAAATTGTCTTCTACTTACACCATGAATAAATCTAAACTAGGATAGGTGCAAGAATAAGAGTAGCTTCCTAAGACGGGTATAAACGGGGAAGTTACTAAATATGTGAAAAACATAGATAAATATATAAACAGGGCACCCACACAGATAGATATCTCTATCACCATGTATGCTGTTAGGTACTATATACATGTCTCAGACCAAGCTCATTAAATCAACTATTATGCTGAGCCGTGCCTTCCCAGCTAACACGGCCCAGCAGCGTCTGCAATAATCAAAGGTGAGGTTATATATTCTTAGATGGAGTGTGGGATGGGGAGGTCATCTACTAAAGTAATAAAGTTTGCCTGGGATGAGAGGAGAAATCTTAGTGAAGCTGGGTGGGGAAAAGACTAAAATAAGTAGGCTAGCTTAATTAAAGGGTTACCACTTGCATGTGCTATAATCTGCTGTAAAGCTTACTACTAAGGGTACTAAGCTGGCTGTTATATCTCCTAGAGTAATCCTATGAATACTCACATAACGACGTGACTTCAGTTACTTCTGAGGGACTCCTTTGTATTCTATCTTGCTCGCCTGTCAGCTATATACTAGGGAGCTGAATAGAATATGTATACTGTACTATTGTACTATGTACTATTAAACCTTCTAAAGCGGTTATAACCATTATCTCCTGTCATTTCAAAGTTACTATATATATAATCATACCATAAATAAGGAGTTCAACAGACATTAGGCATTAAACAGCACTTTTTCTAGAAGTACATATATAACCTAGTAAGGGATATACTGTACTGCGTGCTAGCATAAACAGTGATAAAAGTAATTGCAGTATTATATGAGCAAAAATAACTGAAGTGGAGTAAGCTAGTATTTCAAAAGCTTGTGAAGGATAAAATACAATGACAGACATTATGAATGATGCAAGGCTAAAGAAGAAACATTAAGCTATATGTACCCATATATGCATAAGAGCAGTTAAGCAAGTTAAGTAGTCATTAACACTGGTAAGGCTGCTAGCAATCAAGACATTAAGTTGGATCCAGTAGTAAGCTAGAAAATAACTTTTAAACTGATTCAAGTCTTATACTAAATGAGTCATTATAAATTGCAGTAAACTCCAGTAACATTACAAAATTACTTATTTATAGGCAGAAATTGGAGTCAGTAAAATTGACATATAAGACACCTCCATGTGGGGACTCATGCAGTGTCATCACTGGAGAGATGATTCTTACCTAATAGTAATAATTAGTGCCTGGTTACATTTCTATCAGTCTAGTACAAAGACTTAAGCTGGATTATAGTCGAAAAGTTTCAGCCTATTGCTAAATTGTGTGGATAAATATAAGACAAAATCTAACTAAAACAGCCAATGCAGCCAGGCAGTGAAGGTGTAGTGTGGTTAACATAGTTTTAAGGTGAAAAACTAATCTAAGGCTAGACAACCCCAAATTACAGAATAAGTTATTATGTCCCAGTTCTTCAGGCTACCAGCCTTCATACAGGATACTAGTAATTCCCTAACATGGCATAGGCATAAATCCAAGGCAATCAGAGTTCAAAGTCGTGCCAGCACAGAGAAAAAGTAGTAAATAAAACATTATATAAGATTTAGCTATACTAATTGTACTGGACACAGACTTGTCAGGCAAACGGAAGCCTGGGAAGGAGTTCAACTTAGCCAACACCGGTAACATCAAACCGGGGTCTATCCTGCAGAAAGTACAGCAGATGTAGTGTCGGCATCAATAGGCAGTAGGGCCTGCTTTGCACAGATATAAACGGGTCGCTGAGGTTGTCTGCTTGAAGAATGTCCCAACAAGTAAGCGTCCAGCTTCTTATGTTGCAGCGATTCCCATGACACCTCTTTGGAAGCGGATAAACCACTGATTGCTGAGGACCCCTCTCTGAGGTCGTAGATCCAGCAGTTGGGAAGGGCTCAAAGACATCTCCGGAGGTAATGGGATCTGCTAGGTCAGCTGCTTCCTCCGATACCACAGAACGCCCCGTTATACTGTAGAAGGGGTCCGGTCTCCTCATCGTGTCAGAGCGCTGAAGGAACTGTATGTCTCCTGCTAGGGTAGGTTGGTGATCTTCCCCTGACGAATAGACAGCGTCATGTTCAGCTCCAGGGCCCCGCAGCGGGGCGGAGGATGAAACGGCTGCCGCATGCTCCAGACACTGTGAACCCCAGGAGTCACGTCCCAGTTCCTCTTCTGTAAGGCGCTGTTTAGTGTTAAGTTCTTCATGTAATAGAAGGAAGTGGTAGTCCATTTTAGCCTCTAGTTGTTGCAGGAGTTGTAGGATCGTCACCATTTTGGGTAGTGGTTGAGTCGTCTTAGAATCAAAGAATCCCCTGAGCACTACCCCAAGAAGTTCGCTATCCAACTTTTTGTTACTGCGTCAAGTTGCAAAAGTGCATAGCTATCAGGCAGCTTCTACCCAAGAACTAAGGTATCGTTTGACGTTCCTTGCAGTAATATATAAGGCCTCGTGGTTGTCTTCCACCAGAGGAGTAAAACCTTCACAATATTTATGTGTCTCCGTCCGTCTATTAGCTCCTTGGTTACCGTTGTCCTCTCCAGAGCCCAAATCCAGAAGTGTTTGGCTTAAAATTTGTAAGATTAATAGCTTTAGATAATATATAAAGCCAGGAGCTTCTCAAGCACACGTCTTGCTCCCTTGATGGCTAGCTCCGCCCCCCGCCTTTAAACAATTTTGATGATGTGGAAAAATAATAAATGCAGTATAGTATAAAAATATGCATGGGTACACAAGGGAATTCCAGAGAATTATCACCAATTTGGGCTTATATTTTCATTAATTATTTAATTAATGCAAACTAAAGTTGGTTTCTAAAAGTGCTAGGTCTATTGAAATGTCAGCATATAGTTTGCGTGGGTAACTCTCAGAAGAAATAAACACAATGGAATTGATATTCAAAAACCATAAATGTAAATGGTTGGAAACAGCTTCAGCACAAGGTTGTCAAAGGGTTAAAGGTTTGTAAATAGTAAAAAAAAAAAAGCTATGTATTGTTAGAGAAGTTAAAGGGACGGTCTACTTCTCTCTCTCTCTCTCTCTGTCTCTGTCTCTCTCTCTCTGTCTCTCTCTCTCTCTGTCTCTCTCTCTCTCTGTCTCTCTCTCTGTGTCTCTCTCTCTCTCTGTGTCTCTCTCTGTCTCTCTCTCTCTCTGTCTCTCTCTCTGTCTCTCTCTCTCTCTCCACATGTGTATGTCACCTGGTTTTGACATCACAATGGGATAATATTTACATTAACTAACCAGAAACCTCAGTGATCTGTTTGTGTTAAAGGTACATAGGGGTTGATAGTATATTGCCCCAAGGCAGAACATGCTGTGATCTGAGATGTCATTTCAGAAAATGCAGCATGTCTGCAGGAAGAATGGGATACATGCAGGAACTGTTGGCTGTTTTGCTTTGCAGCGCTGCTCTGCATCAGGCTGTTGTCTTCAAACTGCACTGTGCTCTGGCTGCACTGTGTAAGTTTTCCTTAACAAAGTGCATCCAGAACAAAGTGCTGTTTGAAGAGAACAGTCAAATATGGAGCATCGCTGCAAAGCAGCAGTGCATTTATTATTATTGACTGACTAAAGACATAAAAACAACCGTTTTTTTTCTCTGCAGCTAATGTGCAATGTACTATATTATAAAACTTTAAAAAATGCTTTATTCTCCAGTTACTCAACACATTGTAATTGAGCTGGTGCTTTACTGTAACTGCTTAATTTAAAAATTCAAAATGATCTGCAGAAAATTTTTCAATTAAAAAATCTCATTGCAGATAGTGGGAAAAAAAGGAAATTTATTCTTACCTGATAAATTTGTTTCTTTTACGATACGATGAGTCCACGGATTTCATCCTTACTTGTGGGATATCGCCTCCTGGTCAGCAGGAGGAGGCAAAGAGCACCACAGCATAGCTGTATATATAGCTCCTCCCTTCCCTCCCACTCCAGTCATTCGACCGAAGTTAGGAAGAGAAAGGAAAAGCCAAGGTGTAGCGGTGACTGAAGTTTAACAAAAATAAAGACCTGTCTCATAAAAAACAGGGTGGGCCGTGGACTCATCATATCGTAAAAGAAACAAATTTATCAGGTAAGAATACATTTCCTTTTCTTTTACAAGATACGATGAGTCCACGGATTTCATCCTTACTTGTGGGATACAATACCAATGCTATAGTACACGGATGAAACAGGAGGAACAAGACAGGGAACCTAAACTGAAGGCACCACTGCTTCCCACTCCCAAACACAGCCTCAGACGAGGCAAAAGTATCGAATTTGGAAAAAGTGTGAAGAGACGACCAAGTTGCAGCTTTGCAAATCTGTTCAACAGTAGCATCATTTTTGAATGCCCATGAGGAAGCCACAGCTCTAGTGGAGTGAGCCGTAATTTGTGCAGGAGGCTGCTGTCCAGCAGTCTCATATGCAAACCGAATGATACTCTTCAGCCAAAATGAAAGAGAGGGAGCCGTAGCTTTCTGACCCCTACGCTTCCCAGAAAACACAATAAACAGGGAAGAAGATTGACGAAAATTCTTAGTCGCTTGTAAGTAAAACTTTAAAGCACGGACCACGTCCAAATTATATAACAGCCGTTCCTTCTTAGAAGAAGGATTAGGACACAAGGAAGGAACAACAATTTCCTGATTAATATTCTTATTAGAAACAACCTTAGGAAGGAAACCAGGTTTGGTACGTAACACCACCTTATCAGAATGGAAAATAAGATAAGGAGAATCACATTGTAATGCTGAAAGCTCAGAAACTCTGTGAGCAGAAGCAATAGCAACCAAAAATAAAACTTTCCAAGATAACAACTTAATATCTATGGAATGCATAGGTTCAAACGGAACCCCTTGAAGAACATTAAGAACTAAATTCAAACTCCAAGGAGGAGCAATTGGTCTAAACACAGGCCTGATTCTAGTCAGAGCCTGAGAAAAAGATTTAACATCTGGAACATCAGCCAGACGTTTGTGTAGCAAAATAGACAAAGCAGAAATCTGTCCCTAAGGAACTTGCCAACAGCCCTTTCTCCAAACCTTCTTGGAGAAAAGATAAAATCCTGGGAATCTTAACCCTACTCCATGAGTAGCCCTTGGATTCGCCCCAATAAAGATATTTACGCCATATCTTATGGTAAATCTTTCTAGTAACAGGCTTACATGCCTGAATCAAGGTATCGATGACCAAATCAGAGAACCCTCGCTTAGACAAGATCAAGCGTTCAATCTCCAAGCAGTTAGCTGCAGAGAAATTAGATTTGAATGATGGAAGGGTCCCTGAATGAGAAGGTCTTTTCTCAACGGAAGCTTCCATGGTGGCCGAGATAACATTTCCACCAGATCGGCATACCAAGTTCTGCGAGGCCACGCAGGAGCGATGAGGATCACCAAAGCCCTCTCCTGTTTGACTCGAGCAATTACCCGGGGAAGGAGGGCAAATGGAGGGAACACATAAGCTAGGTTGAACGACCAAGGCACTGCCAAGGCATCTATCAGCTCGGCCTGAGGATCCCTGGACCTGGACCCGTATCTCGGAAGCTTGGCATTCTGACGAGATGCCATAAGATCCAACTTCGGCCTGCCCCATCTGAGAATCAGGTTGGCAAATTCCTACGGATGGAGTTCCCATTCCCCCAGATGAAAAGTCTTTCTGCTCAGAAAATCCGCCACCCAGTTTTCCACACCTGGGATGTGGATTGTCGAAAGATAACAAGAGTGAGCCTCCGCCCACTGAATTATCCTGGCTACTTCTGTCATCACTAAGAAACTCCTTGTTCCTCCCTGATGATTGATGTAAGCTACAGTCGTAATGTTGTCTGACTGGAATCTGATGAATTTGGCCGAGGCCAAGCCTGAAGCGCATTGAAAATTGCTCTCAACTCTAGGATATTGATCGGAAGCAGAGACTCCGATCGAGTCCACACACCCTGAGCCCTCAGGGAGTTCCAGACTGCTCCCCACCCCAGCAGGCTGGCGTCCGTTGTCACTATCACCCACGAGGGTCTACGGAAGTATGTCCCCTGGGACAGATGATCCAGCAACAACCACCATAGAAGAAGTCCCTTGTCTCCTGATCTAGCTCTATGTTAGGAGACAAATTTGTATAATCTCCATTCCACTGCCTGAGCATGCTCAGTTGCAGAGGTCTGAGATGAAAACGAGCAAACGGAATGATGTCCATTGCTCCTACCATCAATCCAATTGCCTCCATGCACTGAGCCTGCAAATAAAAAGAGGAACAGAGGTGCCAACATGGTCTAGTATTGCCAGAGCATGTAAACAACAAGTGCAGAAAATGGAGTATACTCACAAGCAGGGCGCACCCATATGGTGTTATTGTAGCAGGCTGGAACTAAGCAGTGGTCCAGCTCACTGATCTCCACCAGCATAAATCCAAAGTGTCCTTGAGAGAGCCTGTTGATTAGTATCTGAAAGGACAAAGAATACACACACACATAGCCCAGTACCGTTTGGACCAATGTGATGTCCTGTTTTATGCAGGAACTTATGCAGTGTTTTTAAGCTAAGGGTTTGTTGCTCTTTTAATGAATAAAACAGGCAGTATGGTTTGAACTACCTGTTAAATCACTGGTGAGACTTTTACTGAAAGAAAACTTCGTAGATGCCAAGCAGAAGCAAGGAATATTTGAGTAGAAACAATTGTTGCAATATAGGTAAGGAACATAAAGCAAACAGTTCAGAGATATGATAGAGTAATTATGTATTTTGATGCACTTAGTAAAACATCAGTAGTTGATTCTTGTTGTAGAAATTCTCAGGAATGACTTCACGCACTCACACACTCATACATAAAATATATACAGCACAGTCAGACTATGGTAGTAACCGGTAGATTTAGCATGGTAATGCGGATGCTTTCCAGAGAGTGACAAGGTAAGAACAGATCCTTTGTAAATGGATTAAATATTACCTTAGGTTTGAGGAGAACGGTTTTACCTCTGTGACCGGTATACTGCGTTGGTGTGAGTGCGGCTTCCGGGACGCTGCAAGTAGATCCGGTGGCTCCTTGATCCGGTTTGATGAAATAATAGGATTCCGGTAGAATTGGAGAAATAATGAAATACTTTTGAAAGTAAAGTGTACAGCAAAAGATCCTCGCTTACTACTGCTGTTCAGAGAGAAAGTAACAATGAAGCAAGTTAGGAAATATCAAAAGTAGAATCACAACATGAGGGATGCGATCAGATAAGCTCCAAAGAGAAAACAATTTTCAGGCAAGGAATGATGGTTCAGGTGTGCCTGATATAGGGTGGAGGAAAGGTAGGCGGGATATACCTTAAAGGTATATCACAACCAAAGAGGTATGTGACTAATAAGTTGCACTTACAGGAGACAAAGCACCTCCAGGTGCAGTACCAGCAAACTGGGACCTCTCAGCCGCCCAGTGGACTGTATCACCACGAAGCAGGACAGTAGCAATCCCAAGCAAAATGCCCGAATGGCTAGCAAAAAGTGATAATAATGTATGGTGACAAGAACCATACAACAGCAAGTGTATATTTAAAAAACTTTATTTTAAAAAAGTGACGCGTTTCTCAGCCACCTATGGACTGTTTCATCAGGCTATAAAACAACATTGCAACACACTTGCTATATAACAGGAAATGATAAAAGCACAATGATCTGATAGGTCAACTAATTAATACAATTAAAAACCTAAACCTGTGTTTGTTAATTGGTAGTTAGTTGATATGGTAACCTCAGTATACAAACCTAACATGTAATACATAAAATATTAAAAATACAATACATGTATAAACTAAAATGCACATCAAATCCTATATTAAGAGCCCAAACAAAAATATATACAATATACTATAAAACAGTTAAAATGATCAGTATTTCAGTAATGATCACATTTGGTAAATAGTACGTCCAAAAACCCACAAACAAACATATTAGCAGGGTCTTATATATACTAAAAATAGTTTCTTAATTCACTCTTTTTAGGCAGTAGCACACTATAGCTGAAACTCGATGCAGATAGCAATGTAATAATAATGGTCGCTTAGTCCTAAAGATATAACTCTTATCAAGACGGTCTTATATTAGCATTTAAGCTTTAACATAGTGGGAGAGGGACCTATGCTTATATATATTCATTCCTATTATAATCATTGAAAAGGATACATTGTTTTCAGTGAGGCCCATAAATTCTAATAACTAAATGTTTGTTACCTTGATCGCCATTTGGCCCCGCCCTCCTGTGTTACTGAATGAGGTGTGTATCTTAGATCCAATGACAGAGGGATATTGAAAAAGCCCAGAACTACAAAATACCCCATAACTCTACAAAGGGTGACAAAGCCCATATATGTTCAATCCCATTGTGATAGGCCCAAAAGAAAAGAACATGTTATCCACAATGTGGCCCTTAGTTTCTAAACTAAATGTTTGCGATCGTGATCACCGATGAGACCCAGCCCTCTTACATGAGGGCTGCTTAGTTCCAGCCTGCTACAATAGCACCATATGGGTGCGCCCTGCTTGTGAGTATACTCCATTTTCTTCACTTGTTTTTTACATGCTCTGGCAATACTAGGCCATGTTGGCACCTCTGTTCCTCTTTTTATTTGCAGACTACGATTCATCAGGATGACAGTCCTATGACAGAGAGCAGCCACTTCAATTTTGGATTATCCTTTTTGTTTTTTGGCTCTATGGACATTCTCTTCTTTTTTTATTGTTATATGTATGTGTGTGTGTATATATATATATATATATATATATATATATATATAACTATTTTTTTCTGTTTTTGTTTCTGTGTTATGGTGATTTAACCATTCTATAATTGAATAATAATTTTTGGTGTTAGGGTCTTATAGTGACCAGGAGGCGCCCCCTATGGGTGTGGGATACGTTTGGGTACACCACACTTGCATTTGTCCATGCACTGAGCCACTGACGGCCGAGGATTGGACTGAAGGGTTCGGCATGTATTCAGAATCTTTAACTTTCTGACTTGTGTCAAAAAGATCTTCATGGATAGTGAGTCGATTAGAGTTCCCAAGAAAGGAACCCTTGTCCGTGGAACTAGTGAGCTCTTTTCTAGATTCACCTTCCACCCGTGAGTCCTTAGAAAGGACAGAACAATGTCGGTATGAGACTTCATTAGCTGATTAGACGACGCCTGGATCAGAATATCGTCCAGATAAGGCGCCACTGCTATGCCCCGTGGCCTGAGAACCGCCTTTGTAAAGATTCTGGGCGCCGTGGCCAGACCGAAAGGAACAAACTGAAAATGTTTGTCCAGAAAGGCAAAACGGAGGAACTTGTGATGATCTTTGTGGATAGGAACATGTAGATATGCATCCTTCAGATCCACGGTAGTCATAAATTGACCCTCCTGGATCAATGGAAGAATGGTACGGATAGTTTAATCTTGAAGGATGGAACTCTGAGGAACTTGTTTAGACTTTTGAGGTCTAGAATAGGTCGGAACGTTCCCTCTTTTCTGGGAACTACAAAAAGATTTGAATAAAACCCCTGACCCTGTTCCAGTATTGGAACAGGACGTATTACTCCCATGGAAGCAAGGTCTCCTACACAATGTAAGAACGCCTCTCTTTTTATCTGGTTTGCAGATAATCTTGAAAGAAGAAACCTTCCCCTGGCGGAAGAGTTTCTGAACTTCAACTGATATCGCTGAGACACAATGTCCAGTGTCCAGGGATCCTGAACATCTTTTTTCCAAGCCTGGATGAAGAGAGAGAGTCTGCCCCCCACCAGATCCGGTCCCGGATCGGGGGCCGACCCTTCATGCTGACTTTGTAGCAGCAGCAGGCTTCTTGGATTGTTTACCCTTGTTCCAGGACTGGTTGGGTCTCCAAGTGGACTTGGTTTGTGAATAATTCCCTTCCTGTTTAGCGGAAGAGGGAACTCCCTTGAAATTTCGAAAATGCACGAAAATTACTCTGTCGCCCTCTCTGTTTGGACTTTTTATCCCGAGGGAGGAGATGACCCTTTCCTCCCGTTATGTCAGAAATTATCTCCTTCAAGTCAGGCCCGAATAGGGTTTTCCCCTTGTAAGGAATAGTCAAAAGCTTAGATTTGGATGACACATCCGCAGACCAAGATTTTAACCATAAAGCTCTGCGTACTAAGATGGCAAAACCTGAACTCTTAGCTGCCAATTTAGTAATCTGCTGGGAAGCATCCGTAATAAACAAATTAGCTAACTTAAGAGCTTTAATTCAATCCTGTATCTCTTCCAAAGGAGTCTCAGTCTTAAGAGACTCTTCCAGAGCATCAAACCAATAAGCAGCCGCAGTGGTGACTGTGACAATGCAAGCCGCAGGTTGTAATAGGAATCCCTGATGAACGTAGAGTTTCTTAAGGAGACCCTCCAATTTCTTATCCATAGGGTCCTTAAACACACAACTATCCTCAATAGGAATAGTAGTCTGCTTGGCCATAGTAGACACAGCACCTTCAACTTTAGGGACCGTCTGCCAAGAATCTCTAATAGCATCGGCTATAGGATATATTTTTTTTTAAAAAACTGGAGAAGGAGAGAAGGGAATACCTGGTCTCTCCCATTCTTTTGCAATGATCTCTGAAGTCCTTTTCGGGACTAGAAAGACATCCGAATAAGATGGAACTTTCAAATATCTGTCCAACTTACTAAATTTCTCTGGAGGGACCACTATTGAGTCACAATCATCCAGAGTAACCAACACCTCCCTCAGTAATAAACGGAGGTGCTCAAGTTTAAACCTGAAAGAAACTACGTCAGAGTCGGTCAGAGGTAAGGCACTCCCTGAGTCAGACAGTTCACCTTCTGAAAGTACCGCAGTACTCTCCAACTCAGAACCCGGGAGGGTACGTCCGTAATCGACATCATAGAATCAGAGGCTGAATTTACTACATAATTGTCCTGTCTTGAATGCTTGCCGTGCGATATGGGCAAATTAGCTAACGCATCAGAAAGAGTAGAGGACATCACTGCAGCTATGTCTTTTAATGTAAAAGCTGCAGATACTGGTGAAATACAATGCTTGGGGAGAAAGCTGCGGCATGCTCTGCATCTCATCTGTAGACTCTTGAGAAGCATTCAGCTTAGTCAATGATTTGTCAAAAACAATCTTGTCTCTAAAATGCAATGCCCTCTCAATACATGAGGGACAAAATGGAGCAGGGGGTTCCACAGTGGCATCCAAACACATTGAGCACGCTACAGTTTGGATATCGTCTTCCATCATAACAGAAAGCAAGAAGCAATTTGGTCTGAAAATTATTTCACAAATTTGTAGCTAATTGCATAGAAAAAAACAGCAGCACAGATTATTTTAAACCCGTGCAGCTATTGTGCCTTTAAAAACAAACAGGCATAAACAATTTAGACAGAGCCTGAAAGTGTTAACAAGCACAGAATATATGGAAACGGGCAGTTACTGTGCCTTTAAATATGTATTAACAATTGCAAAAGGCAACAATCAAAAAAAAGAATCTGTCTATATTTTATGTCAGTACCTCGCCACAGCTCTGCTGAGGCGCCTACCTGCCCCCACGGTCTTCCGACCACACTTGACAAGGAACCAGAGGAATCTGACAGAAAAAACGCCTAAGACTGTTCGTGTGTGTACTACCATGCGGTCTCGTCGTGAGTTAGTCTATTCCGGAAGCAAGACAGTCTGCAGCGTCTAACACAGAGGCACCATAGCCCTAAGCATTCACACTGCAGCTATGTTCCCAGCCCCTGAATTAAGCCCCATTCGTAGGACCACAATAGGTATAACATTAGCCTCTAATGTAACCCCCCTTGTGACACACACGCATCGTTATAGAACAGCCCTTCTACTTGTAGCCAGGGCTCAAGTTCCAACCACTTATGACACAGTCCCTTCTGAGTTAGCCAGTGTCCCAGAATAAAAAACTGCACTTACCTCAGTGCTGATCAACAGCCTGAGCAGGTCCACAGGATCAAGAGGTCTTCTCCCTCCAGCAGCTCTGTGGACACAAAGGGGCCTTAGTTAATATCTGCTAAGGCCATCAGGATACAAAGGGCAGCACTAGTATGGGAGGCACAGTGCGGGTAAAACCCCACCAGTTCCCATTGCTTTAAAGCCACCTGTAGCTCTACTCTAGAGGCTGACAAGGAATACGGCTACACCCTATAGTAAAATAGTACACTTTGGCACCATTTTAAAAATAATAAACTCTTGATTGTAGAATCTAAACTAACACATCACTTTACCTCTTCCTATCACTAACACAGGCAAATAGAATGACTGGGGTGGGAGGGAAGGGAGGAGCTATATATACAGCTCTGCTGTGGTGCTCTTTACCTCCTCCTGCTGACCAGGAGGCGATATCCCACAAGTAAGGATGAAATCCGTGGACTCGTATCTTGTAAAAGAAAAGGTTCCGCCTCTGGGGTATATTGGTAATGTACAGAAGTCTCTACTACACAGTTTATAAAATCCTGCTTTACTCTTGTTGTTATTGACCAGATCGGCACTGTGCTCATGGCCATTGTGAATCTGTGTGCGTAAAGAGCGCTTATTGGTAGGTAAGCTCCATGCATAGTGTACCAACCAATCCGCTATTGCACATGTTGCCAATTTCTTATATACAAAATGTCTAAACATGGTTTTGTTTGTGTTTTTAGGCACTTTGCATTGCACAATGTCTTACTCTGGTGTGCTTGAGTTGTACAACACCAGCTGATGAAATCAGAGTGCATTCTATACATGACAGCAGTGCTTGTCATCAGAGTATACTGACATAGGCTCACAAGTGTGCTCTATAAATGGTAGCAGTGTTTGTCGTTAGAGCATTCAAAGGTAGATTCAGGAGCATGCTCTATATGTGCAGCAGCGCTTGTCATGAGAGCATACTGAGGTAGGCTCAGAAGCGCACGCTATATATGGCAGCAGTGCTTATCATGAGAGCATACTGAGGTAGGTTTAGGAGTGCACTCTATACATGGCAGCAGTGTTTGTCATGAGAGCATACTGAGGTAGGTTTAGGAGTGCACTCTATACATGGCAGCAGTGTTTGTCATGAGAGCATACTGAGGTAGAACAGGAGAGTGCTCTATATATGGCAGCAGTGCTTGTCGTGAGACCATATAGAGGTAGGCACAGGAGCACCGTCACTATATGGGAGAAGTGTTTGTCATGAGATCATACTGAGGAAAGCTTAGGAGCGTTCTCTATATATGACAGCAGTGTTTGTCATGTGATCATACTGAAGTAGGCACAGCAGCGTGCTCTATATATGGCAGCAGTGCTTGTAATGAGAGCATACTGAGGTAGAACAGGAGCGTGCTCTATATATGGCAGCAGTGCTTGTCATGAGAGCATACTGAGGTAGAACAGGAGCGTGCTCTATATATGGCAGCAGTGCTTGTCATGAGAGCATACTGAGGTAGAACAGGAGCGTGCTCTATATATTGCAGCAGTGCTTGTCATGAGAGCATACTAAGGTAGAACAGGAGCATGCTCTATATATGGCAGCAGTGCTTGTCATGAGAGCATACTGAGGTAGAACAGGAGCGCACTCTATATATGGCAGCAGTGCTTGTCATTAAAGCATACTGAGGTAGAACAGGAGTGTGCTCTATATATGGCAGTAGTGCTTGTCATGAGAGCATACTGAGGTAGAACAGGAGCGTGCTCTATATATGGCAGCAGTGCTTGTCATGAGAGCATACTGAAGTAGGCTCAGGAGCGTGCTCTATATATGGCAGTAGTGCTTGTCATGAGAGCATACTGAGGTAGCACAGGAGTGTGCTCTATATATGGCAGCAGCGCTTGTCATGAGAGCATACTGAGGTAGAACAGGAGCGTGCTCTATATATGGCAGCAGTGCTTGTCATGAGAGCATACTGAGGTAGAACAGGAGCGTGCTCTATATATGGCAGTAGTGCTTGTCATGAGAGCATACTGAGGTAGAACAGGAGTGTGCTCTATATATGGCAGTAGTGCTTGTCATGAGAGCATACTGAGGTAGAACAGGAGCGTGCTGTATATATGGCAGCAGTGCTTGTCATGAGAGCATACTGAGGTAGAACAGGAGTGTGCTGTATATATGGCAGCAGTGCTTGTCATGAGAGCATACTGAGGTAGAACAGGAGTGTGCTGTATATATGGCAGCAGTGCTTGTCATGAGAGCATACTGAGGTAGAACAGGAGTGTGCTCTATATATGGCAGCAGTGCTTGTCATGAGAGCATACTGAGGTAGAACAGGAGTGTGCTCTATATATGGCAGCAGTGCTTGTCATGAGAGCATACTGAGGTAGAACAGGAGCGTGCTCTATATATGGCAGCAGTGCTTGTCATGAGAGCATACTGAGGTAGAACAGGAGCGTGCTCTATATATGGCAGCAGTGCTTGTCATGAGAGCATACTGAGGTAGAACAGGAGCGTGCTCTATATATGGCAGCAGTGCTTGTCATGAGAGCATACTGAGGTAGAACAGGAGCGTGCTCTATATATGGCAGCAGTGCTTGTCGTTAGACCATATAGAGGTAGGCACAGGAGCACTGTTTATATGGCAAAAAGGTGTAGAGTCCACAGCACCATAAGTATCTGTTTATTATTATTATTATTCTTTATTTATGAAGCGCCAACATATTCCGCAGCGCTGTCCATGGATACAATTCATTTAAATAAAACAATTTAAGACTTGTAAGAGACCGGACAAAATTTACAAACGCATACAGGAGGAATTGAGGACCCTGTTCCCATGGGAACTAAAGCATAACAGACAGGTAAATGTGCACGTTACGCTTTAATAAACAGATGCTTATTCATAGTGCTGTGGACTCTACACCTTTTTGCTATACCGGTTAGGAGCCTTGGCCGTGGCTCCAGTCCTACGTGCACTACCCCAGATGGGAGTTCCAGGTGCTGAGCTTTACATTATCTGTTGTGTCTATATATGGGAGAGGTGTTTGTCATGAGAGCATACTGAGGTAGGCTCAGGAGCGCTCTCTGTATATGACAGCAGTGTTTGTCCTGAGATCATACTGAGGTAGGCACAGCAGCATGTTCTATATATGGCAGCAGTGTTTGTAATGAGAGCATACTGAGGTAGGTACAGGCGCATGCTCTATATGAGGCAGCAGTGTTTGTAATGAGAGCATACTGAGGTAGGTACAGGCGGATGCTCTATATGAGGCAGTAGTGTTTGTAATGAGAGCATACTGAGGTAGGTACAGGCGCATGCTCTATATGAGGCAGCAGTGTATGTAATGAGAGCATACTGAGGTAGGTACAGGATCATGCTCTATATGAGGCAGCAGTGTTTGTAATGAGAGCATACTGAGGTAGGTACAGGCGCCTGCTCTATATGAGGCATCAGTGTTTGTAATGAGAGCATACTGAGGTAGGTACAAGCGCATGCTCTATATGAGGCAGCAGTGTTTGTAATGAGAGCATACTGAGGTAGGTACAGGATCATGCTCTATATGAGGCAGCAGTGTTTGTAATGAGAGCATACTGAGGTAGGTACAGGATCATGCTCTGTATGAGGCAGCAGTGTTTGTAATGAGAGCATACTGAGGTAGGTACAGGCACATGCTCTATATAAGGCAGTAGTGTTTGTAATGAGAGCATACTGAGGTAGGTACAGGATCATGCTCTGTATGAGGCAGCAGTGTTTGTAATGAGAGCATACAGAGGTAGGTACAGGCGCATGCTCTATATGAGGCAGCAGTGTTTGTAATGAGAGCATACTGAGGTAGGTACAGGATCATGCTCTATATGAGGCAGCAGTGTTTGTAATGAGAGCATACTGAGGTAAGTACAGGATCATGCTCTATATAAGGCAGCAGTGTTTGTAATGAGAGCATACTGAGGTAGGTACAGGATCATGCTCTTTATGAGGCAGCAGTGTTTGAAATGAGAGCATACAGAGGTAGGTACAGGCACATGCTCTATATGAGGCAGCAGTGTTTGTAATGAGAGCATACTGAGGTAAGTACAGGCGCATGCTCTATATGAGGCAGCAGTGTTTGTAATGAGAGCATACTGAGGTAGGTACAGGATCATGCTCTATATGAGGCAGCAGTGTTTGTAATGAGAGCATACTAAGGTAGGTACAGGATCATGCTCTATATGAGGCAGCAGTGATTGTAATGAGAGCATACTGAGGTAGGTACAGGATCATGCTCTATATGAGGCAGCAGTGTTTGTAATGAGAGCATACTGAGGTAGGTACAGGATCATGCTCTATATGAGGCAGCAGTGTTTGTAATGAGAGCATACTGAGGTAGGTACAGGATCATGCTCTATATGAGGCAGCAATGTTTGTAATGAGAGCATACAGAGGTAGGTACAGGCGCATGCTCTATATGAGGCAACAGTGTTTGTAATGAGAGCATACTGAGGTAGGTACATGATCATGCTCTATATGAGGCAGCAGTGTTTGTAATGAGAGCATACTGAGGTAGGTACAGGATCATGCTCTATATGAGGCAGCAGTGTTTGTAATGAGAGCATACTGAGGTAGGTACAGGATCATGCTCTATATGAGGCAGCAGTGTTTGTACTGAGAGTATACTGAGGTAGGTACAGGCGCATGCTCTATATGAGACAGCAGTGTTTGTAATATGAGCATACTGAGGTAGGTACAGGCGCATGCTTTATATGAGGCAGCAGTGATTGTAATCAGAGCATACTGAGGTAGGTAAAGGATCATGCTCTATATGAGGCAGCAGTGTTTGTCATGAGAACATACTGAGGTAGGTACAGGCGCATGCTCTATATGAGACAGCAGTGCTTGTAATGAGAGCATACTGAGGTACGTACAGTATCATGCTCTATATGAGGCAGCAGTGCTTGTAATGAGAGCATAATGAGGTAGGTACAGGTTAATGCTCTATATGAGGCAGCAGTGTTTGTAATGAGAGCATACTGAGGTAGGTACAGGTGCATGCTCTATATGAGGCAGAAGTGTTTGTAATGAGAGCATACTGAGGTAGGTACAGGATCATGCTCTATATGAGGCAGCAGTGCTTGTAATGAGAGTATACTGAGGTAGGTACAGGCGCGTGCTCTATATGAGACAGCAGTGTTTGTAATGAGAGCATACTGAGGTAGGTACAGGATCATGCTCTATATGAGGCAGCAGTGTTTGTAATGAGAGCATACTGAGGTAGGCACAGGATCATGCTCTATATGAGGCAGCAGTGTTTATAATGAGAGCATACTGAGGTAGGTACAGGATCATGCTCTATATGAGGCAGCAGTGATGGGAGCACACAGAAGTAGGCTCAGGACCGTGTTTTATGTATGACACCAGTGCTTGTCGTGAGAGCATACTGAGATAAGCACACGTTAAGTTGTATCAAGGAGTTAAATACATACTTAGTGACTACAGTATTTCAAGACGCTGGTTTATTTGGGCCCATAGTTGGTATCTGTTAAAGGGACTTTCCTATCAAAATTTAAATGCGCATAGATGAATTTCATCTCTGAATAGAAACATATTTGCAATATACATGTACAGCATTGGCAAAAATGCTTCTAGTAAAAGTTATCAGTGTTTTAGTGTTAGCATTTGTCTCTGCACGTGCATGTGACGCACAGCTAGATATTCTCAGTGCAGCAGCATTTTAAATATTGCAGCTGCTCATTAACAGATGGTACAAGCTCTTTAGGCTCCCTCACAAGTGCTGTGTTGAAAATGCTGGTGCACGGGGCATACTTAAATACACTTTTGAAACAGCTATAGCTTTTAATAGAAGCACTTTTGCTAATACATGTAAATTACAAAAATGCTTCAATTCAAAACTGAAATGCATCCACGTGGATTCCAATTTTGGCTGGAATGTCCCTTTAAAGGAACAGTCTACCAGAGTTGTTTTAAAAGATAGATAATCCCTTTATTACCCATTCCCCAGTTTTGCATAACCAACACAGTTATATTAATATACTTTTTACCTCTGTGATTACCTTGTATCTAGGAACCTTCTTCCAGCCCCCTGATCACATGACTGTGACTGTTTATTATCTATTGTCTTAAATTTAGCATTGTTTTGTGCTAGATCTTAAATAACTCCCTGTGCCTGAACACAGTGTTATCTATATGGCCCACGTGTACTTTCTGTCTCTTTGTGTTGAAAAGAGATTTAAAAAGCATGCGATAAGAGGCAGCCCTCAAAGGCTTAGAAATTAGCATATGAGCCTACCTAGGTTTAGTTTAACCCCTTAACGACCAAGGACGTACGCCACACGTCCTCAAAAAAAATACAGTTAATGACCGAGGACGTGTGGCGTACGTCCTTGGTCTGGAAAGCAGCTGGAAGCGATCCTGCTCGCTTCCAGCTGCTTTCCGGTTATTGCAGTGATGCCTCGATATGGAGGCATCCTGCAATAACCCCCCTTGGCCATCCGATGCAGAGAGAGCCACTCTGTGGCCCTCTCTGCACCGGACATCGATGGCCGGTATCGTTGGTGGGAGCTTACGTGGGAGGCGGGTGGGCGGCCATCGATGCTCTGTGTGGAGTGGAGGGGGGCGGGATCAGGGTCGGGAGCTACGGGAGCGCGCACGGGAGGGAGCGCGCGCGCGCGCACGGGGGGTGGTGGGCGGGCGCGTGCACGGGGCGGGAGCGGGTGGGAACCGCTACACTACAGAAAAAAAAAAAGTTAAAAGTTAAAAACACATACAATTTAAATATTAAAAATATAATCTAAGGGACCTGGAAGGGGTTGGGGGTTGGTCTTGGTGGGGGGGGGGGGAAGCTACACTACAGAAAAGGGTATTTTTTAAAGAAAAAGGCACATTTTTTTTACAAAACTGGGTACTGGCAGACAGCTGCCAGTACCCAAGATGGCGCCCATTATTGCAGAGGGGAAGGGTTAGAGAGCTGTTTGGTGGGGGATCAGTGAGGTTGGGGTCTAAGGGGGGATCCTACACATCAGCATATGTAAATATGCTTTATTTTAGTACTGGCAGCGTTTCTGCAAGTACTTAAGATGGCGGGGACAATTGTGGGGTGGTGGAGGGAAGAGAGCTGTTTGGGAGGGATCAGGGGGTCTGATGTTTCAGGTGGGAGGCTGAGCTCTACAGTAAAGCTAAAATTAACCCTGCAAGCTCCCTACAAGCTACATAATTAACCCCTTCACTGCTAGCCATAATACACGTGTGATGCGCAGCGGCATTTAGAGGCCTTCTAATTACCAAAAAGCAATGCCAAAGCTATATATGTCTGCTATTTCTGAACAAAGGGGATCCCAGAGAAGCATTTACAACCATTTGTGCCATAATTGCACAAGCTGTTTGTAAATAATTTCAGTGAGAAACCTAAAATTGAGAAAAAATTAACGTTTTTTTTAATTTGATTGCATTTGGCGGTGAAATGGTGGCATGAAATATACCAAAATTGGCCTAGATCAATACTTGGGGTTGCCTACTACACTACAAGAAAGCTAAAACTACCCCAAAAAGCTCCCTACATGCTCCCTAATTAACCCCTTCACTGCTGGGCATAATACACGTGTGGTGCGCAGTGGCATTTAGCGGCCTTCTAATTACCAAAAAGCAACACCAAAGTCATATATGTCTGCTATTTCTGAACAAAGGGGATCCCAGAGAAGAATTTACAACCATTTATGCCATAATTGCACAAGCTGTTTGTAAATAATTTAAGTTAGAAACCAAAAGTTTGTGAAAAAATTTGTGAAAAGTGAACGATTTTTTGTATTTGATTGCATTTGGCGGTTAAATGGTGGCATGAAATATACCAAAATGGGCCTAGATCAATACTTTGGGTTGTCTACTAAAAAAATATATATACATGTCAATGGATATTCAGAGATTCATGAAAGATATCAGTGTTCTAATGTAACTATCGCTAATTTTGAAAAGAAATGGTTTGGAAATAGCAAAGTGCTACTTGTATTTATGGCCCTATAGTTTACAAAAAAAGCAAAGAACATGTAAACATTGGGTATTTCTAAAATCAGGACAAAATTTAGAAACTATTTAGCATGGGTGTTTTTTGGTGGTTGTAGATGTGTAACAGATTTTGGGGGTCAAAGTTAGAAAAAGTGTGTTTTTTTCCATTTTTTCCTCATATTTTATAATTTTTTTATAGTAAATTATAAGATATGATGAAAATAATGGTATCTTTAGAAAGTCCATTTAATGGCAAGAAAAACGGTATATAATATGTGTGGGTACAGTAAATGAGTAAGAGGAAAATTACAGCTAAACACAAACACCTCAAAAATGTAAAAATAGCCTTGGTCCCAAACGGACAGAAAATGGAAAAGTGCTGTGTTCATTAAGGGGTTAAACTAAGGATACCAAGAGAAAAAAGCTAATTTGATGATAAAAGTAAATTGGAAAGTTGATTAAAATTACAAGTCCTATCTGAATAATGAAAGTTTAAATTGGGATTTTTTTTTCCTTAGCTGAGCTATTGTACTTATTTTTTTATTATTTAAATTGTGTTATATAACATCTGTGCCAATTTCTTCCCAAAAGTGATTCAATATTACTCAATGCTGTAAGTGACTGCATTTAATACAAAGCGTGATTTTATTATCTAGATTATTAGGCTTAAAGGGACATGAAACCCAACATTTTTCTTTCATGATTTAGATAGAGAGTATAATTTTTAACAACTTTCCAATTTACTACTTTTATTTAATTTGCTTCCTTCCCTTGTTATCCTTTTGCTGAAATGTTATCTAGAAAAGCTCAGGAGCATCAAAGAACCTAGTTTCTAGCTGCTGATTGGTTGCTGCATGTTTATACCGATTGTCATTGGCTCATCCATTTTTTTCAGTTGGAAACCAGTAGTGCATTTCTGCTCCTTCAACAAATGATACCAAGAGAATGAAACAAATTAGATAGTAGAAGTAAATTAGAAAGTTGTTTAAAATTGTATTCTCTATCTAAATCATGAAATCATTTTTTTGGGTTTCATGTCCCTTTAAGAATATTATTGTTTAAAAAAAAAAATACAAATTTCTGTTATATAAGTTTCTGTTACATCCTGTACTGTGCTCTATCAGGTAACTTCCTGCTGTAATTACAGGGCGTCTAGAGGAAAACCCGGGCACTGGGCTATTAAATGTGAAGGAAGAGGATGAGACAGATAACATGAATAGTCATCAGACTGAAATACATTGCTCCCTTCCTGCCGGTGAGTAGTAATACGTGAGAGTCTGCCGGGGCTGTGCACACAGTCACTTACTGCTCTCCCTCCCTGCCGGTGAGTAGTAATACGTGAGAGTCTGCCGGGGCTGTGCACACAGTTACTTACTGCTCTCCCTCCCTGCCGGTGAGTAGTAATACATGAGAGTCTGCCGGGGCTGTGCACACAGTTACTTACTGCTCTCCCTCCCTGCCGGTGAGCAGTAATACGTGAGAGTCTGCCGGGGCTGTTCACACAGTCACTTACTGCTCTCCCTCCCTGCCGGTGAGTAGTAATACGTGAGAGTCTGCCGGGGCTGTGCACACAGTTACCTACTGCTCTCCCTCCCTGCCGGTGAGTAGTAATACATGAGAGTCTGCCGGGGCTGTGCACACAGTTACTTACTGCTCTCCCTCCCTGCCGGTGAGCAGTAATACGTGAGAGTCTGCCGGGGCTGTTCACACAGTCACTTACTGCTCTCCCTCCCTGCCGGTGAGTAGTAATACGTGAGAGTCTGCCGGGGCTGTGCACACAGTTACTTACTGCTCTCCCTCCCTGCCGGTGAGTAGTAATACGTGAGAGTCTGCCGGGGCTGTGCACACAGTTACTTACTGCTCTCCCTCCCTGCCGGTGAGTAGTAATACGTGAGAGTCTGCCGGGGCTGTGCACACAGTTACTTACTGCTCTCCCTCCCTGCCGGTGAGTAGTAATACGTGAGAGTCTGCCGGGGCTGTGCACACAGTTACTTACTGCTCTCCCTCCTTGCTGGTGAGTAGTAATACGTGAGAGTCTGCCGGGGCTGTGCACACAGTTACTTACTGCTCTCCCTCCCTGCCGGTGAGTAGTAATACGTGAGAGTCTGCCGGGGCTGTGCACACAGTTACTTACTGCTCTCCCTCCCTGCCGGTGAGTAGTAATACGTGAGAGTCTGCCGGGGCTTTGCACACAGTTACTTACTGCTCTCCCTTGTAGTTTACTGTCTGCTTTATAAGCACAGATAACACAATGAGTTTAACCCTTGTTTAGTTCATGTTGTTTTTTTATACTGCATCATAGAGGATCACAGTAAAAAAAAGGAATGAGAGGGAAAAGGAGGAGACTGTGTGAATTTGGTGGTATTGTCTGTCAGGGAAATAAACAAACTATTTTATAGTAAAGTTAAAAAAACTAGATCATGTGATATAAAAACTGAATCTGCTTTATTTGTACAGATGAAGATAACGCTGATATAGTGAAAGTTGAGATAACAGAAGATCTGTGTGTGAGGCATCAGCTGGAAGCACCAGATGAGGAAACCAGTGACAGCATCAGCCCAGGTGAGTGTGCACTTGTGGTGTGTCTGAGGGACACAGGATACAGGTGAGTGTGCACTTGTGGTGTGTCTGTGGGACACAGGATACGACACTTGTGTTGTGCCTGAGGGATGCAGATCACAGGTAAGTGTGCACGTATGTTGTGTCTGAGGGATATGGGTTACAGGTGAGTGTGCATGAGTGTTACAGATGAGTGTGCATGTGTGTTGTGTCTCAGGAACACAGGATACATGTGAATGTGCACATATGTAGTGTCTTAGGGATACAGGTTACAGGTGAGTGGGCATGTGTATTGTTTCTCCAGGGCACAGGTTTACAGGTTAGTGTACATGTGTCTGAGGGATGAAGGTAACATGGGTGTTGTGTGTGTGTGTGAGATATTTGGGTTACTGGTGAGTGTGCACATATATTTTGTGTGTGTGGTATGTTACAAACAGGTGAGTGTGCACATATATATTGTGTGTGAGGTATGTGTGTTACAGGTGAGTGTGCACATATATTGTGTGTGAGGTACGTTGGTTACAGGTGAGTGTGCACATATATTGTGTGTGAGGTATGTGTGTTACATATATATTGTGTGTGAGGTATGTGTGTTACAGGTGAGTGTGCACATATATTGTGTGTGAGGTACGTGGGTTACAGGTGAGTGTGCACATATATTGTGTGTGAGGTATGTGTGTTACAGGTGAGTGTGCACATATATTGTGTGTGAAGTACATGGGAAACAGGTGAGTGTGCACATTTATTGTGTGTGAGGTATGTGTGTTACAGGTGAGTGTGCACATATATTGTGTATGAGGTACGTGGGTTACAGGTGAGTGTGCACATATATTGTGTGTGAGGTACGTGGGAAACAGGTGAGTGTGCACATATATATTGTGTGTGAGGTACGTGGGAAACAGGTGAGTGTGCACATATATTGTGTGTGAGGTACGTGTGTTACAGGTGAGTGTGCACATATATTGTGTGTGAGGTACGTGGGTTACAAGTGAGTGTGCACATATATATTGTGTGAGAGGTATCTACGTTACAGGTGAGTGTGCACATATATTGTGTGTGAGGTACGTGGGTTACAGGTGAGTGTGCACATATATATTGTGTGTGAGGTATCTACGTTACAGGTGAGTGTGCTCATATATTGTTTGTGAGGTACGTGGGTTACAGGTGAGTGTGCACATATATATTGTGTGTGAGGTATCTACGTTACAGGTGAGTGAGCACATATATATTGTGTGTGAGGTATGTGAGTTACAGGTGAGTGTGCACATATATATTGTGTGTGAGGTATCTACGTTACAGGTGAGTGAGCACATATATATTGTGTGTGAGGTATGTGAGTTACAGGTGAGTGTGCACATATATATTGTGTGTGAGGTATCAACGTTACAGGTGAGTGAGCACATATATATTGTGTCTGAGGTATGTGTGTTACAGGTGAGTGAGCACATATATATTGTGTGTGAGGTATGTGTGCTACAGGTGAGTGAGCACATATATATTGTGGGTGTACATATATATTGTGTGTGAGGTATCTACGTTACAGGTGAGTGTGCTCATATATTGTTTGTGAGGTACGTGGGTTACAGGTGAGTGTGCACATATATATTGTGTGTGAGGTATCTACGTTACAGGTGAGTGAGCACATATATATTGTGTGTGAGGTACGTGGGTTACAGGTGAGTGTGCACATATATATTGTGTGTGAGGTATCTACGTTACAGGTGAGTGAGCACATATATATTGTGTGTGAGGTATGTGAGTTACAGGTGAGTGTGCACATGTATATTGTGTGTGAGGTATGTGAGTTACAGGTGAGTGTGCACATATATATTGTGTGTGAGGTATGTGAGTTACAGGTGAGTGAGCACATATATATTGTGTGTGAGGTATGTGAGTTACAGGTGAGTGTGCACATATATATTGTGTGTGAGGTATCAACGTTACAGGTGAGTGAGCACATATATATTGTGTCTGAGGTATGTGTGTTACAGGTGAGTGAGCACATATATATTGTGTGTGAGGTATGTGTGCTACAGGTGAGTGAGCACATATATATTGTGTGTGAGGTATGTGAGTTACAGGTGAGTGAGCACATATATATTGTGTGTGAGGTATGTGTGCTACAGGTGAGTGAGCACATATATTGTGTGTGAGGTATGTGTGTTACAGGTGAGTGTGCACATATATTGTGTGTGAGGTATGTTGGTTACAGGTGGGTGTACATATATATTGTGTGTGAGGTATGTTGGTTACAGGTGGGTGTACACATTCATTGTGTGTGAGATACGTGGGTTACAGGTTAGTGTGCACACATATATTGTGTGTGAGGTATGTTGGTTACAGGTGGGTGTACATATTTATTGTGTATGAGTTATGTGAGTTACAGGTGAGTGTGCACGTATATTGTGTGTGAGGGATACATTGATACATCCCACGAGCACTGCACACAACTTACACATACATGTATATTCTTATTGTACAGGCCGTATGGATGTGACGCCTTTAGAGGGCTCAGCGGTTGAGCACAGAGGAGAACCGTATTTGTGTGATCACATAAAGACTGAGGAGGATGAAGCTCCTATATATATGGCTACAGGTGATTTGCACTAATTAACACATTACCCTTAAATATCCGCCAGCTATAGCACAGGTCTTGACTCCGGCATACAGTCCTAGCACAGCTTTGCCAGCGAAGCTTTGCTAGTTAAACCCAAAATGACCACAAACGTACAGGGCCTGTACAGGTTCTGAAAAACAAGTCATTATCTATATTTAACCATTAACCAAGGTTAATTAAAGAGACATGACACCCAAAAGATTTCTATCTTGATTCAGATAGAGAATACAATTTTAAACAACTTTGTAGTTTACTTCTATTATCTAATTTGCTTCATTCTTTAGATATCCTTTGTGGAAGAAAAAGCAATGCACATGGGTGACCTAATCACATGAGGCATCTATGTGCAGCCACCAATCAGCAGCTACTGAGCCTATTTAAATACGCTTTTCAACAAAGGATATCAAGGAAATGAAGCAAATTAGATAATAGACATAAATCTGAATGTTGTTTAAAATTGCATGCTCTTTCTAAATCATGAAAGAAAAAATGTAGGTATGATGTCCCTTTAAGTAAAGAGAATATTCTGATGGTGACATTTTGTCTTATTTAAACAGTTATATTTTCTCAGATGGTTACACAACAGACACAAGTCAGTGAGCAGCTCATGTATGTATAACTAAGGGCTAGATTACACATGAAGCACACTAATATAAGCACTGCTGAGTGCTAACTTCACTCAAGTTAAATCTATAGTGCTCCTATTCTTGTACTCGTATTACAAGTTGAAAGTAGAATGTTATCGGAAGAGTCAAAGCCTCAGGCGCTAACATCTGGAGGTTGTTTATTGTGATCTCTTTCTGCATAGACTCCTGTATATTTATACACACATAAATAAAAACACTTGCATATACAACTTTGTGTCTGTTCCAGTCCAGCACCTGATCATAGACCATATCCCTTTAAATCACTGTTAGAATATTTGTTTTTGTATTAAATATGTATAACTGAGTGAAATACTTTATTTTTGTTATATTATATACAGTATCTCACAAAAGTGAGTATACCCCTCACATTTTTGTAAATATTTTATTATTTCTTTTCATGTGAAAACACTGAAGAAATGATACTTTGCTACAATGTAGAGCAGTGAGTGTACAGCCTGTATAACAGTGTTAGTTTGCTGTCCCCTCAAAATAACTCAACACACGGCCATTAATGTCTAAACCGTTGGCAAGAAAAGTAAGTATACCCCTAAGTGGAAATGTCCAAATTGGGCCCAAAGTGTCAATATTTTGTGTGGCCACCATTATTTTCCAGCACTGCCTTAACCCTCTTGGGCATGAAGTTCACCAGAGCTTAACAGGTTGCCACTGGAGTCCTCTTCCACTCCTCCATGACGACATCACAGAGCTGGTGGATGTTAGAGACTTTGCTTCCCCACCTTCCGTTTGAGGATGCCCCACAGATGCTCAATAGGGTTTATGTCTGGAGACATGCTTGGCCAGTCCATCACATTTATCCTCAGCTTCTTTAGCAAGGCAGTGGTTGTCTTGAAGGTATGTTTGGGGTCATTTTCATGTTATAAACAAAAGTATAAACCCTTTAAGGTAGATATATGCAGCTCTACAAAGTGTGGTTTCCCAAAACCCACACTAAAATGCTATTAAATATACAAAATTAGAGTGCGCTAGACAGCTCTACCTGTAGCCAAATAATACACTATTTGTGGATAGATAAGATCAAGTTAATTGCAGATAGAATTATTAAAAAGCAATAAGAGTATATTAAAAATGTATATGTCAACACAATTAAACTTTATTACACAAATATATACATTTAAAACAATGACTAATGTGCACCTTATTTATTCCTAGAAATGACAATTTTATATTTCACTTATAACACTTTAAAATACTAAAAACTTGCATAAGTTCAAAAGCTAAAGATATCTCTTGTGCTCGTTATAACCAGATCATTGATTGTATCAGTTTTGTTTCAAAGTTTGTACTGGAAACGATATATATCAAAAATAAAGTATCACTGGATTATCCTCAGTCTTTATATATCGTTATATTGTTAGTTCTTATATCTCCAGGGTAAAACAAAAAGACCTGTTTTAAGATGTCAATTTTTATGCGGGGTACCCCTTATATTGGCGGTTAAATGTTGTATTCAAGTTGACAGTTATTGGCAATATATCCTCTGTTAATATATAGGGGTGAAATTATCAAAATCGTTGGTCCCAAAACATAAAAGTATAACTACACTCACCAGAATCCGAAAGGTTTAAGATCAAAATACCTTTCCCCAAATAGGCTTTATCCTTGCGGCAGCGTTTGGCGTTTCAGAATCAGCCGTTACCTGGCTGTAACGTGTGTGTCTTCACGTGATTTCTTGGCCGCACCAATAGCCTTGCTGGGTTGCCGGTGAGTGTTACTTTCAAAACAGCGATATATTGCTATTTGTAAAGTGCTACCAGGAGCACAATATCCTCAATAGTACGATTTCAACTTGTTCTTTTCCCTAAAGTTCCGTCACCCACAGTGACACTTCCAAAATTGCTGCTGAGCAAAGAATGCAGGAAAAAAACTCCGTTACCAAGGCTGGCCAGCTGAACGGATCTTGTCCTGGGTCATCTACACGTTTCAGCTAAGATGCTTTTATCAAGATGAACTGCATCCTGTCAGACAGCCTTTTATACCGGAATCCTTAAAGGGAAGGTGTTTATTTTTCTTAAAGGGACAACTGATTAATTTTGATTTTATTTTTAGTTCTTTCTGGTGTTAATTCTTTGTAATTTTGAGCACTAAATCTTTTTGCTATAAATATCAGTATATAATTAAAAATGTTTAAAACTAATTAAAAATGATAATAAAGGAATTCATCATATTCTATTAAATCCATATTTATTTATCCAATTTTTTACCCCATACTGTCTATTTTAATAACTAGTTTGGTCTAATAATTTTATAAAATAGAAACAAACTCAATGTACAGAAGTAATGTATAAAATACAATAGTAGATTATAACCATAAAACAATAATTTATACACAATACAAATAATCTGTAATAATAGATAGTTGATTTATTAATTATTTTTAAACCATATTTTAAGTAAATTGTTTTTCAATATACAAATTTATATATACAATGTGTGCAAAATAACCTCTATTTAATCTGGATTAGCATATATTACTTTCATCTATAGTTAACCTTTTCCTTCACACTACATGTAGGTACTTTCCTAAAAATTCATTTTATGCACTCATAATAATAAAAGGGAGGAAGTGATAAAAAAACATATCAGTAAAATATAGAAAAAAATATAAAACTATATAAAATGACTATTTCATCTACCTTTATAAAATTATATACAATCATTTGATACATATAACTCATGAAAAAACGTTTCTATAGAAAAGGATTAAGGTCTAACTCAGCATTTAGGCCTAGAGGGGTAAGAGTTTTAAAGTTAAAAATTAATTCTGCTTCTGCTCTTAAAAGTATTTTATTTATATCTCCCCCACGCCAGTCTTGTTTAATTTTCCTCAGGCCCCAATATTTTAGGCCTTTTGGGTTTTGGTTGTGTTTTTCTTTAAAATGTTTAGAGAACAGGTGTTTTTCATATCCATGCTCTATGTTTAGGATATGCTCTCTAATTCTGTCCCTCAACATACGTGAGGTCTCCCCCAAGTACTGTTTATGGCATGGGCATTCAATTAGATATACAACATTTTTATCACAACACTTTATTACATCTCTAATTTTATAGTCTTTTTGGGTCACAGTTGATTTTACACTTGTCTTTTTACTGCTGTATTTACATGCTTTACAAGATATGCATGGAAAATATCCTTCTATTTTTTGTCCTTTTAGGTCCACATCTGAGGGGTTTGTTCTATGGGGTTTAAAAGTGCTTGGTGCCAGAATATTTCTCGTTTTTTTAACACTATTTTTGGTTTATCTGTTAATGATTCACCAATATAAGGGTCTCTTTGGAGTAAGTGCCAGTGCTTATTTAAAACTTCTCTTAGTTTGTTATGATTAATATTATAATCTGTAATAAATGGTATATTTAAAAAATCATCGTTGTGATCTATCTTCTTTTTACATTGTAATAACTTGTGTTGTGTTTTTTTCTTTAGCTTCTATTCTGGCTTTGTTAATCAGTTCCTCCTTATAACCTCTCTTTTTGAATTTATTTTCTAAATATGTGGCCTGTTTTTCAAAATCGTCTTGTCTAGTGCAATTTTTCCTAATTCGCAAAAATTGGTTTTTAGGAATGTTTTCTAGCCATTTTTTGTAATGACAGCTAGTATTATGAATATAACCATTAGAGTCCACCTTTTTAAAATGAATTTTTGTGATAATCTCATTATTTTGTATTTCTATGTCAACATCCAGATAGCTAAAGCTCTTAGTGCTAATTTCATAAGTTAATTTAATATCAAATTCATTATTATTAAAATCTTCTAAAAATATATCTAAAATTTCTCTATCACCCTTCCAAATTAAAATGTCATCTATGAAACGACAATAGAGCACCAAGTTTGCCTCCCAGTGGGATCCGAGTATTAATTTTTCTTCTAGGTATCCCATAAAAAGATTTGCATAACTGGGGGCGAACTTGGTGCCCATTGCCGTTCCCTTAAGTTGTAAATAAAATTGATTATTAAAATTAAAATAATTATTATTCAAGATAAAAAAATATACTGTCTAGTAGAAACTGTATTTGTTCCATGGGCATTTCCCCTTTTTTATCTAAAAAGTATTCTACTGCCTGAAGACCTAAGTTATGTTTAATATTAGTGTATAACGAACACACATCACAAGTGACCAAAATAAAATCTTTTTCCCATTTTATATTCTTTAAAATTTTAAGTAGCTCAGTAGAGTCTTTTAGATAAGATGGGAGCCGAGTTACATAATCTTGAAGGTAAGTGTCCACGTATTCGGATAAATTTGATTAAATGGATTCTATCCCAGAAATTATAGGTCTACCAGGGGGATTTTCAAGGGATTTATGAATTTTTGGAAGGTAATAAAAAATGGGAATTCTGGGGTATTCTATATTTAAAAAACCATATTCCTTTCCGTTAATAATTCCTGTATTATGTGCTTTATCTAGTAATTTTATTAGTTCCTTATTTAATTTGGAAGTTGGGTTTATTTTAATTTTCTTATAAGTTTCCACATCATCTAATAACCTATTTGCCTCTTTTATATAATCACTAGTATCTAATAGAACAACCCCCCCCCCTTATCTGCTTGCTTTATGGTAATTAATGGATTATTTTGTAAATTCTTTAAGGTATCGTTTTCTTGTTTTGTTAATTTTATCTAGGTTAAGATTCTCTATATCTTTCTTAACTGCCCTTTCAAACATTTCTATATTTCTACCTTTTTCAGAAGTCGGAAAAAAAATGTGATTTAGGCTTTAAATTAGTGTGGTGAAAGCCTCTTTTGTCATTTGTTACTTCACGTTCAATAGGATTTTTTATAAAGTATCTTTTAAGGGTGACATTCCGAATAAAACTATTTACATTAATTAAAGTATTACATTTATTCAGCTTATTTGAAGCTGCAAATGTCAAACCTTTTTGCAGTACTTTATATTGGTTATCACTCAATTCTATGGAACTCAAATTGAAGATTCCTTGTTTATCTACCTCATTCTTCTCAATTTCTCTCTTTCCTCCTCTACCTCTGGTTCCTCTCTTTCTCTTTTTTTCTGTTTCATTCTTTCTGTTTCTCGCTTGTCCTCTCCTAAAAAAGAGACAGAGGTACCTTGTTGGGGGCTATCTAAATTGGCTCTCAGATCTAAATCTCTTAGAGGTTCAAATCTGTTGTAATTGGACCAATTATGTTCCTGTTGTCTCCAATCATCTGTTTGGCTCTCCAATTTTGTCTATTATAATTGGAACTATTATAATTATCTCCCTGGTGTGTAGAATAACCATAATTATCAGTTCTTCTATCTCTATTATAGTTATTTCCTCGGTAAGCAGGGAAACCATAATTACCATTATTTCTCTCTCTATTCCAATTATTATTATAATTAGAATTTGATTTAGGATATTCACCTGATGATCTCTGATTAGAAAAAGAACCTCTATTTTGGTTTTGTTCATAATTAGTATTGTTATTCCCCAAATTAGTTCTATTTAGATTCGAATTGAGTTTAGTGTTCTTTTTATTGTTCTTTTTTGAGAAAATTCTCCATTTTTGATCATTTTCTTGTTGTGGTTTGGCTATCTCTAATTCAGATGATTGAATATCATTATTTGTATCTGTGTTTTTATAATCAACCATATATCATTTCTTTCTTAATGTCTTTTAAATTGTTTATAATGTTGGTCTGAATATTTTTATAATCTGTCTCTGTATTCCAAGGGGATAATTCATTACTGAGGTGTTCAATCTTTTCACCAAATTCCCTAAGACTGTTTCTTGATTTTACAATTATCTTGCAATTAAAAAGTACAATCTTTTTAATAGTCTCAAACCTCTAGGCACAATATTTAGATTAATATATTTTTGCAAAAAACTAACTTCCAGCTTCTGTTTCATATCCTTAATTAAAATCTTCTCTAGATCTTCACACATTTCTGAAACATTCCCTAGTGGGGCTTGTGTCATGGGTTCAGTAGAATCCTCGAATTTTTCAATTTCAGAAAATAGGTCTAATCTTACTTTAAAAACATCCATGATATATAATAGGGCTCAAGGGTTTAACCCTTTAAGGACACAGCTTTCAGTTTGCTCAATTGTTTTATGACAGAAAAATTCCGTCATATGTCCTTAAGAGGTTAAGGGAAAGAAGATACAATAAACAAAAGTATAAGCCCTTTAAGGTAGATATATGCAGCTCTACAAAGTGTGGTTTCCCAAAACCCACACTAAAATGCTATTAAATATACAAAATTAGAGTGCGCTAGACAGCTCTACCTGTAGCCAAATAATACACTATTTGTGGATAGATAAGATCAAGTTAATTGCAGATAGAATTATTAAAAAGCAATAAGAGTATATTAAAAATGTATATGTCAACACAATTAAACTTTATTACACAAATATATACATTTAAAACAATGACTAATGTGCACCTTATTTATTCCTAGAAATGACAATTTTATATTTCACTTATAACACTTTAAAATACTAAAAACTTGCATAAGTTCAAAAGCTAAAGATATCTCTTGTGCTCGTTATAACCAGATCATTGATTGTATCAGTTTTGTTTCAAAGTTTGTACTGGAAACAATATATATCAAAAATAAAGTATCACTGGATTATCCTCAGTCTTTATATATCGTTATATTGTTAGTTCTTATATCTCCAGGGTAAAACAAAAAGACCTGTTTTAAGATGTCAATTTTTATGCGGGGTACCCCTTATATTGGCGGTTAAATGTTGTATTCAAGTTGACAGTTATTGGCAATATATCCTCTGTTAATATATAGGGGTGAAATTATCAAAATCGTTGGTCCCAAAACATAAAAGTATAACTACACTCACCAGAATCCGAAAGGTTTAAGATCAAAATACCTTTCCCCAAATAGGCTTTATCCTTGCGGCAGCGTTTGGCGTTTCAGAATCGGCCGTTATCTGGCTGTGTCGTTATCATGTTGGAATACTGCCCTGTGGCCCAGTCTCCGAAGGGAGGCAATCATGCTCTGCTTCAGTATGTCACAGTACATGTTGGCATTCATGGTTCCCTCAATTAACTGTAGCTCCCCAGTGCCGGCAGCACTCATGCAGACCCAGATCATGACACTCCCACCACCATACTTGGCTGTAGGCAACACAAGACACACTTGTCTTTGTACTCCTCACCTGGTTGCCACCACACACGCTTGACACCATCTGAACCAGATAAGTTTATCTTGGTCTCATCGGACCACAGGATATGGTTCCAGTAATCCATGTCCTTAGTCTGCTTGTCTTCAGCAAACTGCAAGCTTTCTTGTGCCTCATCTTTAGAAGAGGTTTCCTTCTGGGACGACAGCCATGCAGACCAATTTGATGCAGTGTGCGGCATATGGTCTGAGCACTGAGAGGCTGACCCCCCCACCCCTTCAACCTCTGCAGCAATGCTGGTGGCACTTATACGTCTATTTCCCAAAGACACCCTCTAGATATGACGCTGAACACGTGCACTCAACTTCTTTGGTCGACCATGGCGAGGCCTGTTCTGAGTGGAACCTGTCCTGTGAAATCGCTGTATGGTCTTGCCCACCGTGCTGCAACTCAGTTTCAGGGTCTTGGCAATCTTCGTATAGCCTAGGCCATCTTTATGTAGAGCAACAATTCTTTTTTTCAGATCCTTAGAGAGTTCTTTGCCATCAGGTGCCATGTTGAACTTCCAGTGACCAGTATGAGAGAGTGTGATAGCGATAACACCAAATTTAACCCATCTGCTCCCCATTCACACCTGAGACCTTGTAACACTACAAGTCACATGACACCGGGGAGGGAAAATGGCTAATTGGGCCCAATTTTGACATTTCTATTTAGGGGTGTACTCACTTTTGTTGCCAACGGTTTAGATATTAATGGCTGTGTGTTGAGTTATTTTAAGGGGACAGCAAATTTACACTGTTATACAGGCTGTACACTCACTACTTTACATTGTAGCAAAGTGTCATTTCTTCAGTGTTGTCAAATGAAAAGATATAATAAAATATTTACAAAAATGTTAGGGGTGTACTCACTTTTGTGAGCCACTGTATGTTTTGTTGTGCATATATTCATAGGGACAGTAAAGGCAAAATTACACCTTTGTGCTCCAGATGAAGAGTACAATTTTAACTTATTTCCAATTTACATCTTATCTAATTTTTTGTGTTCTCTTGGTATAGTTAGTTGAAAAGCATACCTAGGTAGGTAGGCTCAAGGGCAGCAATGCACTACTAGCTAGCTAAAGTTTGGTGTCTGCACATATGTCTCTTGTCATTGGCTCACCAAATGTGTACAGCTAGCTCCCAGTAGTGCTTAGCCGCTCCTTCAACAAAATATAACAACATTTGCTTCATTCTCTTGGTACCAGAAGTAAATTGGAAAGTTTTTTAAAAGTGCACGCTCTATCTGTATTGTGAAAGGTTTACTTCAGGTCTCCAAAAGCACTCATTTTTCCAATGCTATTTTGTAATGTGCTTGAGTGTAACACTTATGTTGCCAATGTAATACGAGCGTTAGTAACAAATCCTGTGCTATCCATTCAAAATATAGGGTGCGCTAAATAAATGTCAGCCTTGTTAAAGGGACATGCAACCCCACATTTTTCTTTCATAATTCAGAGATAGAATAAAATTTTGAACAACTTTCAAATTTACTTCTATTACATAATTTTCTTCATTTTCTTGGTATCAAAGGATGCAAAGAGTACAAAACAATTTCAATAATAAAAGTAAATTGGAAAGTTGTTACAAATTGCCTGCTCTCTGAATCTGTCTGACAATTTCATGTATCTGATAATGACTGTACGCAGTATCACACTAAAGTTAATGTCAATGGTTGCACTTAGTCTCATGGATGCAGCACACAGGTGTGTACGTTATGTGTCTGAGGGACGCAGGGACCAAGTGAGTATGTGTATGATATATCTATAGGGTGCAGGTGAGTTTATGTGAGTGATGTGTCTCAGGGACGTAGAGACCAAGTGAGTATGTATATGATGTATCTACAGGGTACAGGTGAGTTTATGTGAGTGATGTGTCTGAGGGGTGCAGGGTACAGGTGAGTGTATATGTGTCTAATATAATTTCCTTGATCAGTGCTAAAATGTAACCATTTTTATATGATCTATGCAGGTGATGTTAAGACTGAAGTCACAATTAATGCTGAACAGACTGATGATCTGGAAGCTCTGAAGCAGGAAATCGGTGACAATATCAGTACAGGTGAGTGTACATGTGTGATATGTCAGAGGGGTGCATTGTACATGTGAGTGCACGTGTTATGTGTCTGAGGGGTGCAGGGTACATGTGAGTGCACGTGTGAGACGTATCTGAGGGGTGCAGGGTACATGTGAGAGCATGTGTGATGTGTCTGAGGAACGCAGGTCACAGGTGAGTGTACATGTGTGATGCGTCTGATGGGTGCATGGACCAAGGGAGTGTATGTGTGTGATGTGTCTGAGGGATGCAGGTCACATGTGAGTTTACATTTGTGACATGTAAGATGGAACCTGTGAAGCAGGAAATCAGTGACAATATCAGTACAGGTAAGTGTACGTGTGTGATATGTCTGAGAGATACAGATCATCTGTACTACTAAGCACAGGGAGGTTTTTACTAGGGGAGAGAGAGACATTTTAGAGCCTTGTCTCATTTTAGTAAAACACACAGATGAAAATGCCCCAGTGACATAATTTATGTAGGACTGAAATCCAAGTCTAAATTATTTAAAAAAAAAAAAAAACACCCCAATAAACCTTAAAAAGCCTAACACTAACCCCCTGACGATCCACTTACAGTTTTTGAAGTCCCACTTGAACGATCTTCATCCCGGAGTTGAAGTCCTGATCCAGGCGGCGAGAAGTCTTCATCCAGGTGACCTCTTCAATCTTCATCCAGGCGGCATCTTCTATCTTGATCCTGGAGGCGCGAAGCGGGTCCATCCTGAAGACATCCGGCGCGGAGCATCCTCTTCACACCAATAGCCAATAGAATGAGAGCTGCTTAAAACCTGTTAACTGTTCAAATCAGCCAATAGGATTTAAGCAGCTCTCATTCTATTGGCTGATTCATCATTCAATAGAATTAGAGCTGCTTAAATCCTATTGGCTGATTTGAACAGTTGAACAGCTGATTCAAATATTTTAGCCAATAGGAATGCAAGGGACGCCATCTTGGATCGCGTCCCTTGCATTGAAGATTCAGTGTACGGCGGCAACCGTATGTAGAGGATGCTTTGCGCCGGATGTCTTCAGGATGGACCTGTTCCGCGCCTCCGGGATCAAGATAGAAGATGCCGTCTGGATGAAGATTGAAGAGGCCGCCTGGATGAAGACTTCTCACCACTTGGATCAGCACTTCGCGGCCGGGATGAAGATTGAAGAAGGTTAGTGTTAGGCTTTTTAAAGGTTTTTTTGGGTGGGTTTTATTTTTCTAGTTTAGGTAGTTTGAGGGGTGGGGGTTTGTATAGTGTTAGGGGGTGTTTGTATTTTTTTGGGGGCAAAAGAGCAGTTAACTCAGGGCAATGCCCTACAAAAGGCCCTTTTAAGGGCCCTTGGTAGTTTGGGGTGGTGGGGGTTTGTATAGTGTTATGGGGTGTTTGTATTTTTGGGGGGACAAAAGAGCTGTTTAACTCAGGGCAATGCCCTACAAAAGGCCCTTTTAAGGGCCCTTGGTAGTTTATTCTAGACTAGGCTGTTTTTTTTGTAAAAGGGTACTAGAATAGGAATAATTTTAATTTCTCTTGCAAGGTGTATCCAGTCCACGGATTCATCCTTACTTGTGGGATATTCTTATTCCCTACAGGAAGTGGCAAAGAGAGCACACAGCAGAGCTGTCCATATAGCTCCCCCTCAGGCTCCGCCCCCCCAGTCATTTTCTTTGCCGCTCTAACAAGTAGCATCTCCACGGGAGGGTAAAGTGAATGTGGTGTTAGATTTGTAGTTTTTATATCTTCAATCAAGAGTTTGTTATTTTTAAATAGTGCCGGTTTGTACTATTTACTCTCTGGCAGAAAGTGATGAAGAATTCTGCTGAGAGGAAGATGATTTTAGCATGTTGTAACTAAAATCCACTGCTGTTCCCACATAGGACTGAGGAGTACCGGAAAACTTCAGTTGGGGGGAACAGTTTGCAGGCTTAACTGCTATAAGGTATGTGCAGTCATTTTTTCTAGTCAAGACTTAGTAATGCTAGAAGACTGACAAGAATCCCCATGTGGGGAAGGTAAGCCATATTCTAGACTCAGTATAGAAGGAAGGCTTAATTAAGGGCTCAAACACTGGTGGACACTGTCAAAGGGGCAATCGATTATTTTTAAGCAAAATATAATCGTTATACAAGTTTTTTTATTACTTTGGATGTGTTTTACGGGGTTTTATTCCACATGGCATATTTTAGACACCTAATTAGGGTTTTTGAAGGCCCCACAACTCCGGAGTGGAGAGGGGGGGGCCTAAATTTCGCGCCTCAGTTGCGCAGTTACATTTGCAGACAGCTTCATGCAGCTTCACGTGGAGGGTCCTAAGACTTCTTGAGGACTTCATAGAGGCTTATTTTCCATTCATCTAATCCCCAGGGGCAGGTAGGGCCAGAACAGATTGCTGTGGCATGGTGCTGTAGTTTGCTAACCGGTTGTTTACTTTAGGTGGCTCCGGTTTGGGCATTAACGGGTTAATTGGCTTGAAATTCACTGTGCAACCATTTCAAGGCATTAGGATAATGTGTTGAAAATTTCAGGAAGATTGGATCATTTTTTAAGTTCAGTAAAAAAGTGCACTTTTTATTATTTAAAGGCACAGTACCGTTTTTTCTCCAATTGTTTTTTTCAGTATTTGAGTGCTGTCTAAGTCGACTTGTGACTAATACTTGTCTGTTTTAACATGTCTGAGCCTACAGATAGACGTTGCTCTATATGTTTAGTAGCCGTGGTGGAACCCCCCTTACATTTTTGCTTTAAATGCGCTAATGTTCCTAGCTTAATTAAAGATGTAGCCCAAGATGATTCTTTGACAGAAGGTAATGAGGATAGCCCACTTTCCTCTCCCCATGTGTCTACACCAGTTACGTCCGTGCAAGCAATGTCCACTACATCTAGCGCAGTGGCCCCTATTACATTACAACAATTAGGAACAGTTATGGATAATTCCCTTGCGGCATTTCTATCCAAACTGCCAGTTTTTCCACAAAAGCGTGATAGCTCGGTTTTAAGAACAGAGGATGAGCAATCAGAAGCTTTGGATGATTTATCACTTGTACCCTCACAACACTCTGAAGTGGCAGTGAGGGATGTTCTGTCTGAGGGAGAAATTTCTGACTCAGGGAATGTTTCTCAGCGGGCAGAATCAGATTCTTTAGCGTTTAAATTTAAGCTGGAACACCTCCGCGTACTGCTTAAGGAGGTACTAGCCATGCTGGATGATTGTGACCCCATGGTGGTCCCAGAGAAATTGTGTAAAATGGACAAATTTTTAGAAGTTCCTGTATACACTGATGCATTTCCAATCCCTAAGAGGGTAGCGGATATTGTGACTAGGGAGTGGAATTGACCAGGTGTACCTTTTGTTCCCCCCCTATCTTTAAGAAAATGTTCCCCATTACTGACCCCAGGCGGGACGCGTGGCAGACGGTCCCTAAGGTAGAGGGAGCAGTTTCAACACTAGCCAAGTGCACAACTATACCAATAGAAGACAGTTGTGCTTTCAAAGATCCTATGGATAAAAAATTAGGTTTACTAAAGAAAATATTTGTTCAACAAGGTTTCCTTCTTCAACCGATTGCCTGCATTATTCCTGTAACTACTGCAGCGGCTTTTTGGTTTGAGGCGCTGGAGGAGTCGCTCCAGAGGGAGACTTCATATGACGAAGTCATGGATATTATTAATTCTCTAAAGCTGGCTAATTCTTTTAATACAGATGCCGCTTTACAATTAGCTAAGTTAGCGGCGAAAAATTCTGGTTTTGCCATTATGGCGCGAAGAGCTCTTTGGCTCAAATCATGGTCGGCTGATGTGTCGTCCAAAACAAAATTACTAAATATTCCTTTCAAGGGAAAGAACCTTTTCGGCCCCGAGTTGAAAGAAATTATTTCGGATATCACTGGGGGAAAGGGCCATGCCCTCCCACAAGATAGACCATTTAAGGCCAAAAACAAGGCTAATTTTCGCTCCTTTCGCAACTTCAGGAGCGGCCCTGCTTCAACCTCTGCAACCGCAAAGCAAGAGGGTAACGCTTCACAGCCCAAAGCCACCTGGAAACCTTTGCAGGGCTGGAACAAGGGTAAATACGCCAAGAAGCCTGCGGCTGCTACTAAGACAGCATGAAGGGGTAGCCCCCGATCCGGGACCGGATATAGTAGGGGACAGACTCTCTCTCTCTTTGCTCAGGCTTGGGCAAGAGATGTCCCAGATCCCTGGGCATTAGAAATTGTGGTTCAGGGATATCTTCTAGAATTCAAGGACTCTCCTCCAAGGGGAAGGTTCCACATTTCTCGTTTGTCTTCAGACCAGACAAAGAAACAGGCGTTCTTACGCTGCGTAGAAGATCTACTAAAAATGGGAGTGATATACCCAGTTCCAATTGCAGAACAAGGACTGGGTTTTTAATCAAACATGTTTGTAGTTCCCAAAAAGGAAGGAACTTTCAGGCCAATCCTGGATCTAAAAATTCTAAACAAATTCCTCAGAGTTCCATCATTCAAAATGGAAACCATTCGGACAATCTTACCGATGATCCAAGAAGGTCAATATATGACTACCGTGGATCTAAAGGATGCGTACCTACATATTCCTATCCACAAAGATCACCATCAGTTCCTAAGGTTCGCCTTTCTGGACAGGCATTACCAGTTCGTGGCCCTTCCTTTCGGGTTGGCCACCGCTCCCAGAATTTTCACAAAGGTTCTAGGGTCCCTGCTAGCGGTACTAAGACCGTGGGGCATTGCAGTAGCACCTTACCTAGACGACATCTTAATACAGGCTTCGTCTTTTCACAGAGCCAAGGCTCATACAGACATTGTTCTGGCCTTTCTAAGGTCTCACGGGCGGAAGGTGAACGTCAAAAAAAGTTCTAGGTCCCCGCTCACAAGGGTTCCCTTCCTGGGAACACTAATAGACTCTGTAGAAATGAAAATATTTCTGACGGAGGTCAGGAAGGTAAAGCTTTTAACTACTTGCCGAATTCTTCATTCCATTCCTCGGCCTTCTGTAGCTCAGTGCATGGAGGTAATCGGACTAATGGTTGCGGCAATGGACATTGTCCCTTTTGCCCGAATTCATCTCAGACCACTGCAACTGTGCATGCTCAAACAGTGGAATGGGGATTATGCAGATTTGTCTCCTCAAATACAACTGGACCAGAAAACCAGAGATTCTCTTCTCTGGTGGTTGTCTCAGGATCACCTGTCTCAGGGAATGTGCTACCGCAGACCGGAGTGGATCATTGTCATGACCGATGCCAGTCTGTTAGGCTGGGGTGCGGTCTGGGACTCCCTGAAAGCTCAGGGCATATGGTCTCGGGAAGAATCTCTTCTCCCGATAAACATTTTGGAACTGAGAGCGATATTCAACACGCTCCAGGCATGGCCTCAACTAGCGGCGGTCAAATTCATCAGATTTCAGTCGGACAACATCACGACTGTAGCGTACATCAATCATCAGGGAGGAACAAAGAGTTCCCTAGCGATGAAGGAAGTAACCAAGATCATCAAATGGGCGGAGGATCACTCCTGCCATCTATCTGCAATTCACATCCCAGGAGTAGACAACTGGGAGGCGCATTTTCTGAGTCGTCAGACTTTTCACCCGGGCGAGTGGGAACTCCACCCGGAGGTTTTTGCTCAGCTGACCCAGCTATGGGGAATTCCAGATTTGGATCTGATGGCGTCCTGTCAGAATACCAAACTTCCTCTTTACGGATCCAGGTCCAGGGACCCCAAGGCGGCATTGATAGATGCTCTAGTAGCGCCTTGGTCCTTCAATCTGGCTTATGTCTTTCCACCGTTTCCCCTTCTCCCTCGGCTGGTAGCCAGAATCAAACAGGAGAAGGCTTCGGTAATTCTGATAGAGTCTGCGTGGCCACGCAGGACTTGGTATGCAGACCTAGTGGACATGTCATCTGTTCCACCATGGACACTGCCATCGAGGCAGGATCTTCTAATACAGGGTCCATTCAAGCATCCAAATCTAGTTTCTCTGCAACTGACTGCTTGGAGATTGAACGCTTAATTCAATCTAGGCGTGGGTTCTCTGAATCAGTTATAGATACTCTGATCCAGGCTAGAAAGCCTGTCGCCAGGAAAATTTACCATAAGATATGGCGGAAATATCTTTGTTGGTGTGAATCCAAGGGTTACTCGTGGAGTAAGATTAGGATTCCCAGGATATTGTCCTTTCTCCAAGAAGGATTGTGGAAAGGATTGTCAGCTAGTTCCTTAAAGGGACAGATATCTGCTCTGTCTATCCTGTTACACAAGCGTCTGGCAGAAGTACCAGACGTTCAAGCGTTTGCACAGGCTTTAGTCAGAATCAAGCCTGTCTATAAACCTGTGGCTCCTCCATGGAGTCTAAATTTAGTTCTTTCAGTTCTTCAAGGGGTTCCGTTTGAACCTTTACATTCCATAGATATTAAGTTATTATCTTGGAAAGTTTTGTTTTTAGTAGCTATATCTTCTGCTCGAAGAGTTTCAGAATTGTCTGCTTTGCAGTGTAATTCACCCTGTCTGGTGTTCCATACAGATAAGGTAGTTTTGCGTACCAAACCTGGTTTTCTTCCTAAGGTTGTTTCTAACAAGAATATTAACCAGGAAATAATTGTTCCTTCTCTGTGTCCTAATCCATCTTCAAAGAAGGAACGTCTGTTACACAGTCTTGAGGTAGTTTGTGCTTTAAAATTCTATTTACAAGCAACTAAAGATTTCAGACAAACATCGTCCTTGTTTGTTATCTATTCTGGTAAGAGGAGAGGTCAGAAAGTTACTGCTACCTCTCTTTCTTTCTGGCTGAAAAGCATCATCCGATTGGCTTATGAGACTGCTGGACGGCAGCCTCCTGAACGAATTACAGCTCATTCCACCAGAGCTGTGGCTTCCACTTGGGCCTTCAAGAATGAGGCCTCTGTTGAACAGATTTGTAAGGCAGCGACTTGGTCCTCACTGCATACTTTTGCCAAATTTTATAAATTCGATACTTTTGCTTCTTCGGAGGCTATTTTTGGGAGAAAGGTTTTGCAAGCAGTGGTGCCTTCCGTTTAGGTTACCTGACTTGTTCCCTCCCTTCATCCGTGTCCTAAAGCTTTGGTATTGGTATCCCACAAGTAAGGATGAATCCGTGGACTGGATACACCTTGCAAGAGAAAACATAATTTATGCTTACCTGATAAATTACTTTCTCTTGCGGTGTATCCAGTCCACGGCCCGCCCTGGCAATTCAGTCAGGTTAAAATTTTTTGTTTAAGCTACAGTCACCACTGCACCCTATGGTTTCTCCTTTTTCTCCTAACCGTCGGTCGAATGACTGGGGGGGCGGAGCCTGAGGGGGAGCTATATGGACAGCTCTGATGTGTGCTCTCTTTGCCACTTCCTGTAGGGAATGAGAATATCCCACAAGTAAGGATGAATCCGTGGACTGGATACACCACAAGAGAAAGTAATTTATCAGGTAAGCATAAATTCTGTTTTTTTTGGATAATTTCTTTTTTTTATTTTTTGTAATGTTAGGTTTTAGTGTAAGGCAGGTTAGGTTTTATTTCACAGGTAAGTTTGTATTTATTTTAGCTAGGTAGTTAGTAAATAGTTAATAACTATTTACTAACTATTCTACCTAGTTAAAATAAATACAAACTTACCTGTGAAATAAAAATAAAACCTAAGCTAGCTACAATATAACTATTAGGTATATTGTAGCTACCTTAGGTTTTATTTTACAGGTAAGTATGTATTTAGTTTTAAATAGGAATTATTTAGTTAATAATTGTAAATTTAATTTAGATCTAATTTCATTATGTTAAAGTTAGGGTGTGTTAGAGTTATGTTAGGTTTAGGTTTAGGGGTTAATATAGTTTAATTTAGGTTGTTGCGATGTGGGGGGCTGGCGGTTTAGGGGTTAATAGGTTTATTTAGTGATGTGGGAGGCCAGAGGTTTAGGGGTTAATAACTTTATTTAGTCACAGCGATGTTGGGGAGCGGCAGAATAGGGGTTAATAACTTTAATATAGTTGCAGCGATGTTGGGGTGCATCAGAATAGGGGTTAATAACTTTAGTATAGTGGTAGCGATATCTGGAGCGGCAATTAGGGGTTAATAACTGTAAGCAGGTGTTGGCGATGTCAGGGGCAGCAGATTAAGGGTGTTTAGACGTGAGGTTTATGTTAGGGTGGTTTAAACTGTATTTTCTTTTTCCCCATAGACATCAATGGGGCTGCGTTACAGAGCTTTTGTTTCCGTGATCGCAGGTGTTAGACTTTTTTTTTTTGTTGGCTCTCCCCTTTGATATCTATGGGGCAAGCGCTTGTTTTTGGTGCGCTATGGAGCTCAAAATCTCCATATCTCCCGCACAAGCCGGGTTTTTTAAACTTGTAATGGCAGCGCTATAGGGGATTAAATAACGCAACTTTTGTTGCGTTCTTTACTTTCCCTATAGCACTCAAAACTCTTAATCTAGGTGATACTTAGAAATACATAGATAATACATTAAATTATTAGGAGTTGGCAAATTGTCATAAGAGCAGAGATAACAGTGAGTATGATTAACAGTTAGTACATGAACTAGAGAATAATCTGGTGCTTACAATATGACAGATATAGCTGAAATTGTTATCACTCAGTGGTAGTACATAATAGTAAGGTCAATTCACAGAATAATTTAATTATCAATAATACAAATTATAAAAACTGCTTAGTAATAACAGAGATATAATTATCTGGATTTTCTAAACTGATGAGATGTACGGGATTTAGACCTCAGTTTTTCCATATTAAGAACTGGCAATTAAACCTCCTTAATACACAAAGGGTCACTCTTGGACCTCACTAAGCTTGTGGAACCTATAAGAGGTATACTAGTAATTGAATTTGCCACTCTTGGGCCTTAGTACAAGTGGTTAAAAGAAATTGACAACTGATATTGTAGATTTTATATGGGATATTTGATATGTTAAGTAATATGAGAGGATATAAAATAATGGTATAGATATGCGTTTAACTCTATAGTAAGGGAGTGTGATCTAATGACTGAGTATAAAGCAACTAGCGGGCAGGATAGAAACTTGACACCAATATAGTCTTGTATAATATATACTAGTGTACTGTTTTACATTAGTCTATGGTGTTAATAGGGCGAACACTTACCAGAACATAACCTGAGACAAACATTTATTATGTTATGGAGCTTGTGACGGACTTCCCGCTACCCCGACTGGGTAGCACCGTCAACCGGGTCCTTCCGCTGTCTGTAACAAACTGCTATGTAGCCCAGGAAAGTGATTCTAGCAGGAGCCCACCTAAATGAATAGACAAATTAGCATTCAGGTGAAAAAAAGAACTGACTTTATTGAAAACACACACTCCTTTTATACAGACAGCTCATCTTGATAAGACAGGGAGACAATGCCACAGTTTTCCCGCCATTCCCGCCCCTCCAGACTGACTGGCGCCTCCATAGCAACCATAGTCCCACAGAATCCCAGGACACAGTGGTGACGGTTTTGGGGTGATCTCGGGGGAGCGGCGGCACTTCCATTGTCATTTGAAAGCTCTCGGTCCCCAGATGCTGCAGTCCAAAAAGCAGCGTGATACAACCCGTTGAAGTTATGGTGGTAGGGGTGTCCAAATCCCCCGGTTCCCAAAGCAGCTCCCCTCCGGCAATTCCCCCACCTCTTGTCCTCCCTAGGGGCTACTAATCCCCAAAAGAGCGGAGCTCTGAGGCACATGGTTGCTGGAGCAACCAGGGGTAAAGTTAGCTGGTGTCCTGCTGTCCTGTGGAGTTCCAGGAGCCCAGACAGCCTGAGAGGGGTTAGGTGGGTGTCCGTGGTGAGGCAGCCGACCGGGAGTTCCAGGGGCCAGGCCAGCCTAGCAGGGTTTTCCTGGTCATAAACCAGCTTTTCACAAGACAAGAAAACCAAAGCTTCCAGGGATTGTGGTTGCTCTGAGGAGCCCCAAACCACTAAGAAACAGCAGGGGTGAGGCAATAGGGGGGCAAGGGTTCAGCCCCTGCAGCCCAGTATCCGTGACAGAGCTATCCTGTAGGTATTGGAGATATGGATTTAGTGAAGGATGATGCTTTTAAAAGTTATAGTTCACATTGAGCAAGAATCTTCTTGTACAATACATAACCAGAACAAATTATAAGGCAAACAAAACTGTATAGTTATTCAAAACTGAAACTATTAGGGAGGAGAAGAGCATCTTAATGGATGGATCTAAATCCCTATAATGATATGGAGATGTTCCTTATTACTGACATGACGTATTTGCAACAAGGGAGTGCTTATAAATCATCAGTTATTTGAATGAGGAATTGGCAGTAGTAAAACTCATCCTTATCAGATATGTGTCACCATATATACATGTATAAGAATTAGAAACATATATTAATATTAATGAACTATGTGACTGAACTAAGTAACGTCATGCAATGTTCATCTTACAGATAGTGAGTTTAAGGTTACTGATTAACTGTCACATTTTATCCTATCCCACAGTCATCAATCTGATGTATAAATCGTGAGGGAATACTACTACTTCTCGGGGTAGCAATTTGCCACTGATGTAGGCAACGGAGTGGTCCTGTCCTTTCTCGTCCGCATGGCTTAGTATGGCCCCCAACCCGAACATGGAGGCATCTGTGTGGACAGAAAAATATTTGGCTGGGTTAGGAGCGGCCAGTACTGGGGCAGAGATTAAGGCAGACTTAAGACTCTGGAAGGCTTTTTCACACTCGGGGGACCACAGGACCTGTCGGAAGTCATTTACGGGTCAGGTCAGTCAGGGGTTTGGCGAGGGTGCTGTAATTAGGGACGAACCTCCGGTAGTAGCCTGCAGTACCCAGAAAGGCAAGGACTTGGGTTTTGTTCCTGGGGGTGGGACAGTTAGCTACTGCCTCAACTTTGTCCGGCTCAAGTTGCTGCTTACCGCAGCCGACTCGGTGGCCTAAGTACTGAACTTCCGAGCGTCCAATGATACACTTATCTGGCTTCAAGGTGAGGCCGGCGGCTCAAAGACGATCTAAGACGACGCCTAGGTGGACCAGCTGGTCCTCCCAGGTCTCCCTATAGATGGCGATGTCATCCAGGTATGCACAGGCATAGTCCTGGAGGCCATCCAACAGGATGTCTACCATTCTTTGGAAAGTGGCTGGGGCGTTCTTCATTCCAAACGGGATGACCTTAAACTGGTATAAGCCGAAGGGAGTGATGAAGGCAGACTTGGGGACGGACTCAGGGTCGAGGGGGATTTGCCAATAACTCTTGCATAGGTCGAGGGTGCATGGGATAGGCGTCAGTGGTGGTTCTGTCATTGAGTCTACGGTAGTCAACGCAGAACCGGGTAGTTCCGTCCTCCTTGGGTACTAACACTACCCAGGAGGCCCAGCGACTGTTGGACGGTTCAATGACACCAAGGTCCAACATTCCCCGAAGCTCCCGGTGCATACTGTCCCTGACGGCCTCTGGGACCCGGTTTTCCAGTTCAAATTGACCCAGGCTGTAGGAATCCTGAGGACCTCACCTCCTGCTACCCCCACAGCAAGGGTGCGCCCAGTGCAGCCGGAGGGGGGAACGAGGTGAGGTTGGATCAAAGAAACAGTGGTCCCCGTATCTCTCATTCCTTGAGCCGCCTGCCCGTTGACCCAGACAACTTGCCGGTGTTGTTGTCGGTTGTCTTGGTCCATTGAGCCGACATGGTGCAAGACACCCACTTCTTCTCCTGTCCATTCAGCATAGGGGTCGGAGCTTGCTGTATGAGCACAATGGACAGCGGCCTGATAGGTGCGGGCTCGAGGAGACCCCCACGAGGTTGGGGCAGGGTTCCTTGGCGGCTTGGCTGGGGGGTTTCGTTGTCTGGCGGGGCAGTCCTGTATAACAGGTCCGGGGTGTCCACACCCATAACATGTCCGGGGATGGCTGCTCCCGGCCGGGGAAACAGGGCGCCGGGCATCCACATACCGATCAGCCAGGGTCGGCGGCTTAGTCAGCTGTTCTGGGTCCCTTGTCTTTTACCCAGTCCCTTTATTTCTGCTGGGGTGCGGTTGTAGAACTGCTCCAGGAGGATGAGTTGAACAGCTTCGTCAAGGATGGTGATGTGGCACCCAGTAACCCAGGAGTTCAAGGATCTTGCTAAGCGGTGGGCAAACTCGGTATACGGCTGCTCCTCTAGTCTTTGTAGTCCCCTGAAGTTTAGCCGGTGAGCCTCCGGGGTGAGTCCATACCCGCTCCTTCACCCGGTCATAGTTTCCTTGATCTTCGGAGGGACAGTGTGGAAAGCCTCCAGGGCCCTACCGGATAGTTTCCCAATTAAGATAGTAACCCTATCGGCATTAGTGACCCCATGCATCAGGTACTGGGTCTCAAACAGCTGTAGGTAGCAGTCAATATCCTCGCTCCCATCATCCAGGAAAGTTCGGAAAGCCCCGTGAGGTAGTTTCTTGGGCCGGGAAGGGGGGTCCAGGGGATCCGGCATGACCTCCCCTATAGACTTCTGAAGCTCCAACATGTGTATCTTGTTGGTGTCAGTCACTATCCGAGTAATGAGCTCCTCGGGGGGGTTAGGTCCATAGAGAGCCAGTTGCCACTGTACCTGCTTCTGCTTGTCGGATGTCATAGTCCCTTGATTGGAGGCTGTACTGGGCTGTCCTCCGCTTTAGTCGCTGTCCGACCCACCAGCCTGTTCGCCAGCCCGATCGTCCTCCATCAGTTCGGCTACGAGCACTGCCCTTGTCTTGTTGCCGGCGACTTTCACTCTGCAGCAACGTTCTCAATTCTTCCTTCTGGAGCCCATGGTACTGCTCCATCTGGCAAGATCTTCAGTTGGTGATTTGGACGTTCCAGGTAGACAGAAGCATCCCACCGTTGCCAACCAATGTGACAGACTTCCCGCTACCCCGACTGGGTAGCGCCGTCAACCGGGTCCTTCCGATGTCTGGAACAAACTGCTATGTAGCCCAGGAAAGTGATTACTATGTAGCCCAGGAAAGTGATTCTAGCAGGAGCCCACCTAAATGACTAGACAGACTAGCATTCAGGTGAAAAAAAGAAATTACTTTATTGAAAACACACACTCCTTTTATACAGACAGCTCATCTTGATAAGACAGGGTGACAATGCCACAGTATTCCTGCTCCTCCAGACTGACCAGTGCCTCCATAGCAACCATAATCCCACAGAATCCCAGGACACAGTGGTGACGGTTTTGGGGTGATCCTGGGGGAGCGGTGGCACTTCCAGGGTGTCATTTGAAAGCTTTCTGTCCCCAGATGCTGCAGTCCAAAAAGCGGCGTGATTCGTTATTGGGGACCGGAGATGCAGCCCGTTGAAGTTATGGTGGTAGGGGTGTCCAAAACCCCCGGTTCCCAAAGCAGCTCCCCTCCGGCAATTCCCCCACCTCTTGTCCTCCCTATGGGCTACTAATCCCCAAAAGAGCGGAGCTCTGGGGTACATGGTTGCTGGAGCGACCAGGGGTAAAGTTAGCGGGTGTCCTGTGGCCGACCGGGAGTTCCAGGAGCCCAGACAGCTTGAGAGGGGTTAGGCGGGTGGCCGTGGTGAGATGGACGACCTGGAGTTCCAGGGGCCCGGCCAGCCTAGGAGGGTTTTCCTGGTCATATAACAGCTTTTCACAAGACAAGAAAACCAAAGCTTCCAGGGATTGTGGTTGCTCTGAGGAGCACCAAACCACTGAGAAACAACAGGGGTGAGGCGAGGCAATAGGGGGGCAAGGGTTCAGCCCCTGCAGCCCAGTATCCGTGACAGAGCTATCCTGTAGGTATTGGAGATATGGATTTAGTGAAGGATGATGCTTATAAAAGTTATAGTTCACATTGAGCAAGAATCTTCTTGTACAATACATAACCAGAACAAATTATAAGGCAAACAAAACTATAGTTATTCAAAACTGAAACTATTGGGGAGGAGAAGAGCATCTTAATGGATGGATCTAAATCCCTATAATGATATGGAGATGTTCCTTATTACTGACATGACGTATTTGCAACAAGGGAGTGCTTATAAATCATCAGTTATTTGAATGAGGAAGTGGCAGTAGTAAAACTCATCCTTATCAGATATGTGTCACCAAATATACATGTATAAGAATTAGAAACATATATTAATATTAATGAACTATGTGACTGAACTAAGTAACGTCATGCAATGTTCATCTTACAGATAGTGAGTTTAAGGTTACTGATTAACTGTCACCTTTTATCCTATCCCACAGTCCTCAATCTGATGTGTAAATCGTGAGGGAATACATGGATTATGAATAGGTAAATGGTCCTTGAAGGACAAACTGTGAAAAGTAGCACAGGAAAAGCACAAAAGGTGACAGTTCGCTTTAGCAGTTCATGTCAAGTTTATTTATTTTTTTAACATATTGCTGCACCTCATATACTGCGGATGCCTGTGTGCTGAAGTAAGGTTTCAGCCGATTCCAGCTTGAGACCGGGGCATTGTAGGAGATCTCATCAAGAGACAGTTTTTGTCAGTAGTGCTTCCAGGGGTAGAAGATACTCTCCAGGACCCAAAACTCGATTTCCACAGGCTCCTCCATAATGCATGCCATTTTGAAGTGAGGGCTAGGAATGGTGATTGTGCCGGTACTTGTAGTATGCCTTGACAAGTCGTGATGGAGTCACCTGCTCTCCAAAGCGAGGAAAACAACCTCCACTCCCACCCTAGATTAGATTTCAAATTGATCTCTACTAAATTAGGATCGCCATGTCTAAGCTTCTCAGGACTATCCAGAGGATGGGCTGCAGCGGTCTCCAAAGCCGCTTTGCAATACTTATTCATTTTAGATGTGGGTACAGTAACCGGAAGCATAGTCGGTAAAGCCACTGTAGATATTGCTCCATTTTCCAATCTGTCAGTATAGGGACAATAGGAGCTGTTGGTGACATTAACCCTACGGGGACCTCTATCTCAGCAGACCCTTCCTGATTCATTGTTGCGGGGTCTCTGAGGTATATTAAAGGGGGTACAAACAATAGGCGACTGCCACTCCAAACTCACAGGCCATATACGATCCCGGGCACAGATTTGTGACGTCAGACGCCACAGCAACTTAGAAACTACGGTAACAGGTGTCCACAAAGGCAGTGTGCAATTCCGGTTGGGTGCAGTGAACCAACAGCTTAATAACGATCAGGAAAAAACAGAATCCAGCAGCACAATAGTGCAAAAAAGAGAACATTTTTATTTTAGCACTTATTAAATTTTAAAAGGGGGAACTGACAGTCCTATCCAATGTTAACTCTCTTGTATCATGCTCTCCCAAATACCTTGGTCGCTGGATATTTGTCTGTGTAAGAGTAGAAGACCCCATCCATATCAGTTGACACTGTTCACTCTCATTAGACACGTCTCCAGCTGTAGTTAGAGCGGTATCAAGACTCTCCTGAATCTTGAGTCGGAAGTCCTGAAATAAGGTGACCAAAGTTACACAGAGCTCTTCCATGATATCAAACTTTAGATCATTTGTTTCATGCAGAATAAATAGATTTCTTCTGTTAAGTGTGATCAGTCCACGGGTCATCATTACTTCTGGGATATTACTCCTCCCCAACAGGAAGTGCAAGAGGATTCACCCAGCAGAGCTGCATATAGCTCCTCCCCTCTACGTCACTCCCAGTCATTCTCTTGCACCCAACGACTAGATAGGATGTGTGAGAGGACTATGGTGATTATACTTAGTTTTATATCTTCAATCAAAAGTTTGTTATTTTAAAATAGCACCGGAGTGTGTTATTACCTCTCTGGCAGAGTTTGAAGAAGAATCTACCAGAGTTTTGCTATGATTTTAGCCGGAGTAGTTAAGATCATATTGCTGTTCTCGGCCATCTGAGGAGTGAGGTAAACTTCAGATCAGGGGACAGCGGGCAGATGAATCTGCATAGAGGTATGTAGCAGTTTTTATTTTCTGACAATGGAATTGATGAGAAAATCCTGCCATACCGATATAATGTCATGTATGTATACTTTACACTTCAGTATTCTGGGGAATGGTACTTCACTAGAATTACACTGTAAGAAATACATAAAGCTGTTTAATAACTAGAGATTATGTTTAACGTTTTTGCTGGAATGTAAAATCGTTTTCATTTGCTGAGGTACTGTGTGAATAAATGTTTGGGCACTATTTTTCCACTTGGCAGTTGCTTAATCTGTTTTTCTGACAGTTTCTGTTCTCCCTCACTGCTGTGTGTGAGGGGGAGGGGCCGTTTTTTGGCGCTTTTACTATGCATCAAATATTTCAGTAAGCAACTCATTGTATTCCCTGCATGATCCGGTTCATCTCTACAGAGCTCAGGGGTCTTCAAAACTTATTTTGAGGGAGGTAATTTCTCTCAGCAGAGCTGTGAGAATTATAGTTTGACTGAGATAAAAAACGTTTATTCTGTAATTTGTTTCCTGCTTTCAGAATTTGTTATCTTTGCTAATGGGATTAAACCTTTGCTAAAGTTGTGTTGTTTACAAGGATTGAGGCTATAACTGTTTCAATTTATTAATTTTCAACTGTCATAGATCTTCTGTGCTTCTTAAAGGCACAGTACTTTTTAATATTATTCTAATTGAATTGTATTTCCAAGTTGCAAGTTTATTTGCTAGTGTGTTAAACATGTCTGATTCAGAGGATGATACCTGTGTCATTTGTTGCAATGCCAAAGTGGAGCCCAATAGAAATTTATGTACTAACTGTATTGATGCTACTTTAAATAAAAGTCAATCTGTACAAATTGAACAAATTTCACCAAACAACGAGGGGAGAGTTATGCCGACTAACTCGCCTCACGTGTCAGTACCTACATCTCCCGCTCAGAGGGAGGTGCGTGATATTGTAGCGCCGAGTACATCTGGGCGGCCATTACAAATCACATTACAGGATATGGCTACTGTTATGACTGAGGTTTTGGCTAAATTACCAGAACTAAGAGGTAAGCGTGATCACTCTGGGGTGAGAACAGAGTGCGCTGATAATATTAGGGCCATGTCAGACACTGCGTCACAGGTGGCAGAACATGAGGACGGAGAACTTCATTCTGTGGGTGACGGTTCTGATCCAAACAGACTGGATTCAGATATTTCAAATTTTAAATTTAAACTGGAAAACCTCCGTGTATTACTAGGGGAGGTGTTAGTGGCTCTGAATGATTGTAACACAGTTGCAATACCAGAGAAAATGTGTAGGTTGGATAAATATTTTGCGGTACCGACGAGTACTGAGGTTTTTCCTATACCTAAGAGACTTACTGAAATTGTTACTAAGGAGTGGGATAGACCCGGTGTGCCGTTCTCACCCCCTCCGATATTTAGAAAAATGTTTCCAATAGACGCCACCACAAGGGACTTATGGCAAACGGTCCCTAAGGTGGAGGGAGCAGTTTCTACCTTAGCTAAGCGTACCACTATCCCGGTGGAGGATAGCTGTGCTTTTTCAGATCCAATGGATAAAAAGTTAGAGGGTTACCTTAAGAAAATGTTTGTTCAACAAGGTTTTATATTGCAACCCCTTGCATGCATTGCGCCGATCACGGCTGCAGCGGCATTCTGGATTGAGTCTCTGGAAGAGAACATTGGTTCAGCTACTCTGGACGACATTACGGACAGGCTTAGAGTCCTTAAACTAGCTAATTCATTCATTTCGGAGGCCGTAGTACATCTTACTAAACTTACGGCGAAGAATTCAGGATTCGCCATTCAGGCACGCAGGGCGCTGTGGCTAAAATCCTGGTCAGCTGATGTTACTTCTAAGTCTAAATTGCTTAATATACCTTTCAAAGGGCAGACGTTATTCGGGCCCGGGTTGAAAGAGATTATCGCTGACATTACAGGAGGTAAAGGCCATGCCCTGCCTCAGGACAAAGCCAAAGCCAAGACTAGACAGTCTAATTTTCGTTCCTTTCGTAATTTCAAAGCAGGAGCAGCATCAACTTCCTCTGCACCAAAACAGGAAGGAGCTGTTGCTCGCTACAGACAAGGCTGGAAACCTAACCAGTCCTGGAACAAGGGCAAGCAGACTAGGAAACCTGCTGCTGCCCCTAAAACAGCATGAATTGAGGGCCCCCGATCCGGGATCGGATCTAGTGGGGGGCAGACTTTCTCTCTTCGCCCAGGCTTGGGCAAGAGATGTTCAGGATCCCTGGGCGCTAGAGATAATATCTCAGGGATACCTTCTGGACTTCAAATACTCTCCTCCAAGAGAGAGATTTCATCTGTCAAGATTGTCAACAATCCAGACAAAGAAAGAGGCGTTTCTACGCTGCGTACAAGAGCTCTTGTTAATGGGAGTAATCCATCCAGTTCCACGATCGGAACAGGGACAGGGGTTTTACTCAAATCTGTTTGTGGTTCCCAAAAAAGAGGGAACTTTCAGACCAATCCTGGACTTAAAGATCCTAAACAAATTCCTAAGAGTTCCATCGTTCAAGATGGAGACTATTCGGACAATTTTACCTATGATCCAAGAGGGTCAATACATGACCACTGTAGATTTAAAAGATGCTTACCTTCACATACCGATTCACAAAGATCATTATCGGTACCTAAGGTTTGCCTTCCTAGACAGGCATTACCAGTTTGTGGCTCTTCCATTCGGATTGGCTACAGCTCCAAGAATCTTCACAAAGGTTCTGGGTGCTCTTCTGGCGGTACTAAGACCGCGGGGAATCTCGGTAGCTCCATACCTAGACGACATTCTGATACAAGCTTCAAGCTTTCAAACTGCCAAGTCTCATACAGAGTTAGTGCTGGCATTTCTAAGGTCACATGGATGGAAGGTGAACGAAAAGAAAAGTTCACTCGTTCCACTCACAAGAGTTCCCTTCCTGGGGACTCTTATAGATTCTGTAGAAATGAAGATTTACCTGACAGAGGACAGGCTAACAAGACTTCAAAGTGCTTGCCGCACCCTTCATTCCATTCAACACCCGTCAGTGGCTCAATGCATGGAGGTAATCGGCTTAATGGTAGCGGCAATGGACATAGTACCCTTTGCACGCTTACACCTCAGACCACTGCAACTGTGCATGCTAAGTCAGTGGAATGGGGATTACTCAGACTTATCCCCTTCTCTGAATCTGGATCAAGAGACCAGAAATTCTCTTCTATGGTGGCTTTCTCGGCCACATCTGTCCAGGGGGATGCCATTCAGCAGACCAGACTGGACAATTGTAACAACAGACGCCAGCCTTCTAGGTTGGGGTGCCGTCTGGAATTCTCTGAAGGCTCAGGGACAATGGAGTCAGGAGGAGAGTCTCCTGCCAATAAACATTCTGGAATTGAGAGCAGTTCTCAATGCCCTCCTGGCTTGGCCCCAGTTGACAACTCGGGGGTTCATCAGGTTTCAGTCGGACAACATCACGACTGTAGCTTACATCAACCATCAGGGAGGGACAAGAAGCTCCCTAGCTATGATGGAAGTATCAAAGATAATTTGCTGGGCAGAGTCTCACTCTTGCCACCTGTCAGCAATCCACATCCCGGGAGTGGAGAACTGGGAGGCGGATTTCTTAAGTCGTCAGACTTTTCATCCGGGGGAGTGGGAACTTCATCCGGAGGTCTTTGCCCAAATACTTCGACGTTGGGGCAAACCAGAGATAGATCTCATGGCGTCTCGACAGAACGCCAAGCTTCCTCGTTACGGGTCCAGATCCAGGGATCCAGGAGCAGTCCTGATAGATGCTCTGACAGCACCTTGGGACTTCAGGATGGCTTACGTGTTTCCACCCTTCCCGTTGCTTCCTCGATTGATTGCCAGAATCAAACAAGAGAGAGCATCAGTGATTCTAATAGCACCTGCGTGGCCACGCAGGACTTGGTATGCAGACCTGGTGGACATGTCATCCTGTCCACCTTGGTCTCTACCTCTGAAACAGGACCTTCTGATACAGGGTCCCTTCAAACATCAAAATCTAACTTCTCTGAAGCTGACTGCTTGGAAATTGAACGCTTGATTTTATCAAGACGTGGATTTTCTGAGTCAGTTATTGATACCTTAATACAGGCTAGGAAACCTGTTACCAGAAAGATTTACCATAAGATATGGCGTAAATACCTATATTGGTGTGAATCCAAAGGTTACTCTTGGAGTAAGGTTAGGATTCCTAGGATATTGACTTTTCTACAAGAAGGTTTAGAAAAGGGTTTATCTGCTAGTTCATTAAAGGGACAGATCTCAGCTCTGTCCATTCTGTTACACAAACGTCTGTCAGAAGTTCCTGACGTCCAGGCTTTTTGTCAGGCTTTGGCCAGAATTAAGCCTGTGTTTAAAACTGTTACTCCACCATGGAGTTTAAACCTTGTTCTTAATGTTTTACAGGGCGTTCCGTTTGAACCCCTTCATTCCATTGATATAAAGTTGTTATCTTGGAAAGTTCTATTTTTAATGGCTATTTCCTCGGCTCGAAGAGTCTCTGAATTATCAGCCTTACATTGTGATTCTCCTTATTTGATTTTTCATTCGGATAAGGTAGTCCTGCGTACTAAACCTGGGTTCTTACCTAAGGTAGTTACTAACAGGAATATCAATCAAGAGATTGTTGTTCCTTCTTTATGCCCAAATCCTTCTTCAAAGAAGGAACGTCTACTGCACAACCTGGATGTAGTCCGTGCTCTAAAATTTTACTTACAGGCAACTAAGGAATTTCGACAAACGTCTTCTCTGTTTGTCATTTACTCTGGGCAGAGGAGAGGTCAAAAAGCTTCCGCTACCTCTCTTTCTTTTTGGCTTCGTAGCATAATTCGTTTAGCTTATGAGACTGCTGGACAGCAGCCTCCTGAAAGAATTACAGCTCATTCTACTAGAGCTGTGGCTTCCACTTGGGCCTTCAAGAATGAGGCCTCTGTTGAACAGATTTGCAAGGCTGCAACTTGGTCTTCGCTTCATACTTTTTCCAAATTTTACAAATTTGACACTTTTGCTTCATCGGAGGCTATTTTTGGGAGAAAGGTTCTTCAGGCAGTGGTTCCTTCTGTATAAAGAGCCTGCCTATCCCTCCCGTCATCCGTGTACTTTTGCTTTGGTATTGGTATCCCAGAAGTAATGATGACCCGTGGACTGATCACACTTAACAGAAGAAAACATAATTTATGCTTACCTGATAAATTCCTTTCTTCTGTAGTGTGATCAGTCCACGGCCCGCCCTGTTTTTAAGGCAGGTAAATATTTTTTAATTTATACTCCAGTCACCACTTCACCCTTGGCTTTTCCTTTCTCGTTGGTCCTTGGTCGAATGACTGGGAGTGACGTAGAGGGGAGGAGCTATATGCAGCTCTGCTGGGTGAATCCTCTTGCACTTCCTGTTGGGGAGGAGTAATATCCCAGAAGTAATGATGACCCGTGGACTGATCACACTACAGAAGAAAGGAATTTATCAGGTAAGCATAAATTATGTTTTTTAATGTTGCGATCGCTCGTCGGTAAAAGCAAGTAGAAAGTATGCAGCATATATTGCTGTGCCTCCTGTTTCTTCAGGAAAATGGGGAGGGCTAGAGGATGAAGGCTTAGACCGTTAGTTGGACTACGCACCTCATCTAATCAGGTCTTCCGGGCTAAAGTTTCTCATAAAATGTGTAGGATTCTGCTCAGCAGTTATTGAGCATCACAATTTACAGTAGTAGTGATTAGAAAAACAGGTCAGAGGAGCGATAAATAGCAGATTCAACAGCTCCTGTCACAGCCATAAAGAAAAGAAGCCATCTTGGCCACTGTTCAGATGCGCCCCCCTGAAATATCTCCATTTTAATACGTTCTTATTTGATCAACTTTTCAGATGTACTTTATTGGAAGGAGAAAAATGATTACCTTCATAACAATTTAATAGTTTTATTGAATTAAAGAAAAATAACAATTACCTTAATAATAACAATTTAATAGTTTTATTGAACTAAAACAAGTAGACAACCTAAGGTATTGATCTAGGACCATCTCTTTTCATGCCAGCATTTCATTTTCACAAACTTTGGGTTGCTCATTGAAATTATTTACATACTGCTTGTGCAATTATGGCACAAATGGTTGTAAGAGCTTCTCTGGGATCCCAATAGCAGACATATATGTCTTTGCCACTGCTTTTTGGTAATTAGAAGGCCGCTAATTGCAGCTGTGCAACGCATGTCTATTATTTCAGGCAGTAAAGGGGTTAATTAGGTAGCTTATATGGTTAATTTTAGCTTTAGTTGAACTGGCTAAAGAAAGAGATTTAATTACTGCTCAACAAGCATGGTTTGGTTAAACTGTATCCCATAATACTAGTTTTTTACATACTGCCTAAGATTCATAAGAACTTATGGGATCCACCTGGATGCCCTATAGTGGCAGGGACTGACTCAGTCTTTTAGCCGATTGCTATATTTGTTGACCATTTAATTAGACCCCTATTGGGGAGTGTCACCTCGTATCTTCAAGATACTACTGATTTTTTGAAAAAGGTGGCAGCTCTCCAAGTACCATTGGACAGCATATTGGTGACTATTGACATTTCCGGTCTATATTCCCGTATCCCGCATAATCTGGGCATGGGTGGTGTCTTCTACTATATTGAGAAAGAGGGAGTATATACTCCACCTGACCGAGGTTTGATCAGAGATCTATTAGATATCATCTTATATGATAACTATTTCATGTTTGAAGACACCTTCCATGTACAGACCTGGGGTATAGCTATGGGATTGAATATCACGCTTACATATGCAAATTTGTTTGTGGGACGGTTTGAGGAGCAGAACATTTATATACTGGATGAATTTAAAGAGCATGTACTGTGTTGGTACAGGTATATAGATGACATATTCTTTATATGGACAGGAGACCTATTATTAAATGCCTTTGTAGATAGTTTGACTAATACGAATGATTTTTTTTTTTTTTTTTAAATACTTTATTTATTTCCAACACTGGTCACAGCAACAAACAATGCGAGTATAAGTAGGCTTTACAAAGTACAATGAAAAATATTGTCACTACAACTGTACTGTTTTTTTTTTTTTGGGTTTTTTTTTTAACATGTTCTATTATCTTACTTTCTCTGACTCCTCTTTAGCCCTCTATTCTCTATCTACTACCTGGTATTATGCTAAATCCATATATATCCTCCACTGAGGAAAAACAAAAACTTGTTTAAACAATATCATATTTGCAGTCAGTTCATCCTGCTCCTTTGTTCGCATTGAAAAGAACAGCTCCACATCTCACTGTGAGTTTGCTGGCAGATCTACAGGAGTCCATGGCTTAAAACATCTTCGTTGCATAGTAAACATAGAGATTTGAAATTAGAATGAGTCTTTTAACAGTTAGGTAACAATTTATATTAACAACTCTTACTTCTCCTCTATCATTTCACAGTTTCATTAAGAGTCTACACTCCTCAGTCCCTCCCCGAGGGGCTTCCCCCAGGGTTGTCTCTCTACCTCTCGTCCCTGTCCATCCAGAACTCTAGTGGATTGTTAAGAAAAGATATTCCATTTTCCCTGGCGTTGAGATTCTAACATGTGTTCTGAGTCTCTAAATGGGTATATAATCTGTTTCTGATGTGGTAAATCCAGGCTACAGATAAAGGGTTCCCATTTGGCTAGGAAGTGTTTGATTCTCAGGGTGACATCTCCCTGTGTGTCTATTTATTCATATATCAGTTGTTGTTGTAATGCTTGTCTGAGGTGTGTTAGGTGTGACGGCGAGGGTGCCATCCATTGTTTAAAAATGAGTTTTCTCTTGTAAGATGTATCGAGTCCACGGATTCATCCTTTACTTGTGGGATATTCTCCTTCCCAACAGGAAGTGGCAAAGAGAGCACACAGCAGAGCTGTCCATATAGCTCCCCCTCTAGCTCCACCCCCCAGTCATTCTCTTTGCCGGCTCTAAGCAATCGGAAGGGTAAAGTGAATGTGGTGTTAGAATTGTAGTTTTTATTTTCTACAAGCAAAAGTTTATTTTAAATGGTACCGGTGTGTACTATTTACTCTCTAACAGAAAGGAGATGAAGATTTCTGCAGGGAGGAAGATGATTTTAGCATGTTGTAACTAAAATCCACTGCTGTTCCCACAAAGGACTGAGGAGTACAAGAAAACTTCAGTTGGAGGGAACGGTTTGCAGGTTAGGCTGCAATAAGGTATGTTCAGTCATTTTTTTCTAGACAAGACTGTGATAATGCTAGAAAAGACTGATAATATCCCCATGAGGGAAGGGTAAGCTGTGTTCAGGGACTCAGTAAGGAATTGCAAGCTTACATAACAGGGCTAGTTTATGCTGGTTGACACTACTTTTTATTGAAAATATGGTTTTTTGAGACACTTTGAAGGTTCCTTTGGGTTTCTTTCAGGGGTTGTTATCCACATGGCTTTTATTAAAACACTTAGGAGTGTTTCTTTAGGCCTCACAGCACCGGAGTAAGGTGGGAGGGGCCTAATTTCGCGCCTCAGTTGCGCAGTTATATTTGACTAGAAGTTCAGGCTGTTTCACATGGAGGGTCCTGCTGCAGTTTGAGGGCCTATTAGAAGCTTTTTCCCCACAAATCTGGTTCCTAAGGGCAGGTAGGGCCACAGCAGAGCTGTGGCAAGGTGCTGTGGATTTTTTAACCAGTTTGTTGGCTTACTGTCGATCCGGTTTGGGCATTAAGGGGTTAATCGTTTTTATTGCTAGTGGTGCAATCTTACTAATGCTTTTGTACATACTGTAAAAATTTCGAAAAGTTTACTGCATTTTTCACTGTTTTGCAAAATTGTGTTCCTTTTTTATCTCTTAAAGACACAGTAACGTTTTTTTCAAAGTGTGTTTTTACTTGATTAAAGTGATTTCCAAGTGTAATGCTCTAACTTACTGCCCCTTTAAGTATGGCACTCCTCCTTCAGCCTATTTAAGCCAGCACTTCCTCTAACACTCTGCTTAGGTATCTTCAATTGCAGAGAGTTTCCTTCCTGTGCAACTTACTGAAGCCAATCAACTACAGACTGCTGTTGCTCCTCAGTCTGTATCAGCTGCTAACCTACAGGAGCTGCAGTCTTTTTCACTGCTTCTGGATTCATTTTCAGTTTCTCTAACAGCAGGACACTCCACACTGAAGCTGCATTGTTCCTCTCCTGCTGGCTGGAAAAGCCTTTAACCTTAACTACTGAATTACTGCTGGCAATCACTGCTCTAATGATCTCCTATACAGGACTGCAATCCTTCCATAAGATAAGTTGTTTCCCTTACAATCTATGCTTATGTGTGCTGCTCATTAACTCTCACAAAGTCTGTGCTTGCTATAATCTGTAATACAACAAATCTTACTAGTTCTTTTTGCTAACAGCACACACACTAATCATCAACTTTTTAAAACCTGTTGCTTAAATGGACTGCAATTAACAAACTAACTTTGTCTCTAACTGCTATTGATGAACTACTAATCTAAAACAGAGATTGTTTATTTTCCATTAATCTCAAGGCAGCCCCTGTGTTCAGATAATGTTTTCACATCTACCCACAACATTAGTATCAGCTGCTAGCCAGCAATGTTAACCCTTAATTAACCAGCTATTGCTAGCAGTCTTGCCTGCACTCTCAGACTCAGACTGCTACTGATAGTTAAATCAATTTGCAGTTTCCTCTAGTGTGGTCTCTTGTCAATGATTCCACTCTAACAACAACTGCTAACAAACTCTGATATGACAGAATACCTAAGCCCAAAATATAAATATAAATATATATATATATATATATATATATATATATATATATATATATATATATATATATATATATATATATATATATATAGACATTGTGTAAAAAAAAAAAAACTTTTGAATTGTGTTTTCTCAATTTATATTTAAGCAACATGGAACCTGCTGAAATGAACACACACATTCTGAATTTGACTCACACAGTTGACATACTTACCCAGGGCCTACAACGTGAGTTTCAACATTTAAAAGCAACTCTTACTACATTAACCTCTGCTCACAACATCCCAGAGGCCCCTGAACCCTCAATTAGCCCCCCAGATACATTCTCTGGGGACAGATCCCAATTTAAAGATTTTAAAATTGCATGTACTCTATTGTTTATGATGAAACCAAAAACTTACCATTCTGAGCACATTAAAGTTTGTACAGTCATATCATACCTACGTGGGGATGCCAGAACCTGGCCTAACGCCTTTATTGAAAACCAAGAGCCAATCCTAAATTCTTTGCAACAATTTTTCTCAGCAATGTCATCATTATACCAGGATATGGATAGTCAATTCACAGCAGAAACTGCTGTAAGGGCAGTCAAACAAGGGAAAAGACCCGTTGAAGATTATGTTATAGAATTTAAAAAATGGGCCCGTGACTCACAGTGGAATTACATTAGTCTGAGAAATCAGTTTAGACTTAACCTCTCTGAGAACCTCAAGGATGAACTCTCAAGGACAGAGCTACTCCCCACTCTTGAAGAACTTATTAAAACAGCTACCATCATTGATAGAAGACTCAGGGAAAGAAGAGCAGAACAGTCCTATAAGAGAAAGAGAAGACCACACCAGGATTCAACCCCTCAAGCCAATCCGCCTGTACCTATGGAAAAAAGTGTTATCCGTGGTCCTCTCACATCTGAAGAAAGACGTAGGAGAAAGCTCCAAAACCTATGCCTATACTGTGCTGCAAGTGACCATGAAGTCCGCTCATGCCCAGTCCTAAATAAAAAAACTATTGGTACCTGCCTCCATTCAGTATCTTGTTTCTCTACACACTCCCCACATTCTGCTTATTGTACACTTTCCGTGTCTGTACAGTGGGACAAAAAGCTGCTACATCTAGAAGCAATTATTGACTCTGGAGCCTCTGCTAACTTCATAGATTCATCTGTGATTACAGGCTTCTGAATAAAATAACTATAAAAAATAGGTACCCTCTTCCTCTCATTCCGGACCTAGTGGAGAGGTTACAAAAGGCCAGAATTTTCACAAAACTTGATCTACGGGGTGCCTACAACTTAGTGCGAATCAAGAGTGGTGATGAATGGAAAACAGCCTTCCGCACTAGATATGGCCTCTATGAGTACTTGGTGATGCCTTTTGGGCTTTGCAATGCCCCCGCCACTTTTCAGTTTTTTGTTAATGATATCTTTCGAGACCTATTGGATATTTGTGTCGTCATCTATTTAGATGATATCCTCATTTATTCATCTTCAGAAGAAGAACACATTAAACACGTCCGATGGGTCCTTGCCAGGCTTCAAACACACCGTCTGTATGCAAAGCTAGAGAAATGTACAATCCACTCTCAAAATATCAGTTTCCTAGGTTATAAGCTTACACCTGGTGAGATCCGAATGGAGGATGACAAGATTAAATCCATACTCAACTGGCCTACTCCTATCGATAAGAAATCACTACAACGTTTCCTTGGTTTCTCAAATTTCTATAGAAAATTCATAAGGAACTACTTGCACATTGTTAAATCTTTAACAAGACTCACTGGTACCACTACAGGATTCACATGGGACTCTGAAGCCCAACATGCCTTTGACGAACTTAAAAATGCCTTCACCTCTGAGCCTATACTTAAATTACCTGACCCTACTCTACAGTACATATTAGAGGTAGATGCCTCTGATTACGCAATTGGTGCTATACTTTCCCAAAGGACTTCCATCAGTACTCCAGTGCATCCCGTCGCCTATCACTCTAGAACTCTCACATCAGCCGAAATGAACTACCCTATCGCTGAAAAGGAGTTGCTGGCTATTAAAGTCGCTCTTGAGAACTGGAGACACCTATTGGAAGGCACTGACTTGCCCATTTTAATTTACACTGACCATCGTAACCTAGAATACCTCAAAACCACCAAGACTTTGTCATCTAGACAAGTTAGGTGGAGTCTTTTTTTTGATAGGTTTAACTATCTAATTACCTACCGTCCCGGTAGTGCCAATGGTAAGGCTGATTCGCTCTCCAGGATGTTTCCCAGGCCTCATTGTGCCACCACAACTACTATAATACCCACAGAACGGATTATAGCTCTCATAACTGATTTTCCCTCAAGGATAAAACAAGCTTTGCTCAATGACCACTCCCTTCCGTCTTCACATACTCTTACAAAAGGATCTGATCAGTTACTCTATAAGGAAGATAAATTATATATCCCAACTGAGCCACGACTTGAAATTCTCCAAACAATACATGACAACCCATTGTCTGGACACCCTGGACATTACAAAACCCTAGAACTCCTAAAAAGGAACTTCTGGTGGCCAAATATGTACAAAACAGTTTATGACTATATCAATACATGTACAGTCTGTGCAACCTCTAAACGACAGAGAGTTCCTCCATATGGACTTCTTATGTCTTTACCTATTCCAGAGAAACCTTGGAGCTCCATTTCAATGGATTTTGTCGTTGACTTACCCCCTTCTGCAGATTACACCACCATCCTGGTGGTTATTGATCAATTCACTAAGATGGTACACTTTGTTCCTTTAACCGAACTTCCAACTGCTCTAAAAACTGCACACATTTTCATTGAAAATATTGTACGTCTGCACGGTTTACCTAGCACCATCACTTCTGACAGGGGCGTACAATTTACCTCCAAATTTTGGAGAGAGCTATGTAGACTCCTCTCCATCCAGAATAACTTCACTAGTGCTTACCATCCCCAATCAAATGGACTTTCAGAAAGGACTAATCAGTGGTTGGAGCAGTTCTTGCGTTGTTACTGTTCTCATTTACAAGATGACTGGTCTACATTCTTGCCTTTGGCTGAGTTCTCCTTCAATAACACTCTCAGTTCCACTACTAAACTTACGCCTTTCTATGCCAACTATGGCTATCATCCAACTTTTCATTTCTTAAAACCTGACTCCAGCTATAATCCGACTGTCACAGAAACCCTAAATACCATCAAATCCGGATTCGAAGTTATACGCTCCAATATTAAAATAGCACAGTTAAGACAAAAACGATACTTTGACCTACATCGACGCCATCCGCCAACTTTTAAGGTTGGTGACAGGGTTTGGTTATCAACCAAGAACTTAAAACTTGGAACTCCTTCAAAGAAACTCAGCGCCTTATTCATTGGTCCTTACTCCATCGCTAAGGTGATAAACCAAAATGCTGTACGCTTGACACTCCCAGCACATCTCCATATTCATCCAACCTTCCATGTTTCTCTCCTTAAGCCATACCTAGAGAACAAGTTTCCTGGGAGATCTCTTCCTCCTCCTGCTCCCGTTGTGATAGATGGCGATTTGGAATATGAGGTTGATCAAATATTGGACTCTAGATTGTGTAGAGGGAGACTCCAATACTTAGTCAGATGGAAGGGTTATGACTCGTCTGAAGATTCTTGGATTCCCGTCTCTGACCTGAGAGCCCCTCGTCTTCGTTCTGACTTCCACAAACGTTACCCTCTCAAGCCTTCGCAGCCCTGAGGTCTGCCTTACTCGGGGGGTCCTGTAATGCTCTAACTTACTGCCCCTTTAAGTATGGCCCTCCTCCTTCAGCCTATTTAAGCCAGCACTTCCTCTAACACTCTGCTTAGGTATCTTCAATTGCAGAGAGTTTCCTTCCTGTTCCATATACTGAAGCCAATCAACTACAGACTGCTGTTGCTCCTCAGTCTGTATCAGCTGCTAACCTACAGGAGCTGCAGTCTTTTTCACTGCTTCTGGATTCACTTTCAGTTTCTCTATAACAGCAGGACACTCCACACTGAAGCTGCATTGTTTCTCTCCTGCTGGCTGGAAAAGCCTTTAACCTTAACTACTGAATTACTGCTGGCAATCACTGCTCTAATGATCTCCTATACAGGACTGCAATCCTTCCATAAGATAAGTTGTTTCCCTTACAATCTATGCTTATGTGTGCTGCTCATTAACTCTCACAAAGTCTGTGCTTGCTATAATCTGTAATACAACAAATCTTACTAGTTCTTTTTGCTAACAGCACACACACTAATCATCAACTTATTCAAACCTGTTGCTTAAATGGACTGCAATTAACAATCTAACTTTGTCTCTATCTGCTATTGATGAACTACTAATCTAAAACAGAGATTGTTTTTTTTCCATTAATCTCAAGGCAGCCCCTGTGTTCAGATAATGTTTTCACATCTACCCACAACATTAGTATCAGCTGCTAGCCAGCAATGTTAACCCTTAATTAACCAGCTATTGCTAGCAGTCTTGCCTGCACTCTCAGACTCAGACTGCTACTGATAGTTAAATCAATTTGCAGTTTCCTCTAGTGTGGTCTCTTGTCAATGATTCCACTCTAACAACAACTGCTAACAAACTCTGATATGACACCAAGCCTGTTTGTGTTACTACTAGTCTGTTAAACATGTTTGACACCAAGGAAAATCCTTGTTCAATGTGTTTAGAAGCCATGGTGGAACCCCCTCTCAGAATGTGTCCCACTTGTACTGATATCTCTATACACTTTAAAGAACATATTGTTGCACTTAAAAATGTGGCCCAAGATGATTCTCAGACAGAAGGTAACAAGGTTAGCCCGTCAACCTCTCCCCAAGTGTCACAACCAGTTACGCCCGCTCAAGCGACGCCTAGCACCTCTAGTGCGTCTAACTCTTTTACCTTGCAAGATTTGGCGACAGTTATGAATAATACCCTCTCTGTGTTTTTATCTAAACTGCCCGTGTTACCTGCAAAGCGTGATAGCTCTGTTTTAAGAACAGATTCTGAGCATTCTGACGCTTTAGTAGCCGTATCCGATATACCCTCACAACGCTCTGAAGTGGGGGCGAGGGATTTGCTGTCTGAGGGAGAAATTTCCGATTCGGGAAAGGTTGCTCCTCAGACAGATTCAGATACGTTGGCTTTTAAATTTAAACGAGAACACCTCCGCTTATTGCTCAGGGAGGTATTAGTTACTCTGAATGACTGCGACCCTATGGTGGTTCCAGAAAAATTGTGTAAAATGGACAAGTACCTAGAAGTTCCTGTTTACACTGATGTGTTTCCGGTCCCTAAGAGGATTGCGGATATCGTTACTAGGGAGTGGTATTCCCTTTGTTCCCCCTCCTGTTTTTAAGAAAATGTTCCCCATATCTGACCCCATGTGGGACTCGTGGCAGACGGTCCCTAAGGTGGAGGGGGCTGTTTCTTCACTTGCTAAACGCACAACCATACCAATTGAAGACAGTTGTGCTTTTAAAGACCCTATGGATAAAAAATTAGAGGGTTTACTTAAGAAAATTTTTGTTCAACAAGGTTTTCTTCTCCAACCTATTGCGTGCATTGTTCCTGTAACTACTGCAGCTGCTTTCTGGTTCGAGGCCCTGGAAGATGCGATCCAAACGGAGACCTCATATGAGGACATTATGGACAGAATTAAGGCTCTTAAGCTGGCTAATTCTTTTATCACAGATGCCGCTTTCCAACTAGCTAAATTAGCGGCAAAGAATTCAGGTTTCGCCATTTTAGCGCGCAGGGCGCTGTGGCTAAAGTCCTGGTCGGCCGATGTGTCGTCAAAATCCAAACTCTTGAACATCCCTTTCAAAGGAAAGACCCTCTTCAGGCCTGAATTGAAAGAGATTATTTCAGAAATCACTGGGGGAAAAGGCCATGCTCTCCCTCAGGACAAGTCCTTTAAGACATAGAACAAACAAAATAATTTTCGTTCCTTTCGGAATTTCAGGAGCGGTCCCGCTTCATTCTCTCCTGCTACAAAGCAAGAGGGTAACGCTTCACTACCCAGGTCAGCCTGGAAACCTTACCAGGGCTGGAACAACGGTAAACAGGCCAAGAAGCCTGCAGTTGCCTCCAAGACAGCATGATGGGGTAGCCCCAGATCCGGGACTGGATCTAGTAGGGGGCAGACTCTCTCTCTTCGCTCAGGCCTGGGCAAGAGACGTACACGATCCCTGGGCCTTAGAGATTGTATCCCTGGGATATCTTCTAGAATTCAAGGACTCCCCTCCAAGGGGAAGGTTCCACTTTTCTCGTCTGTCTACTGACCAGACAAAGAAAGAGGCGTTCTTACGCTATGTAGAAGACCTACATACAATGGGAGTGATCCACCCAGTTCCAATTGCGGAAAAAGGGCTGGGTTCTTACTCAAACCTGTTTGTGGTTCCCAAAAAAGAAGGAACTTTCAGACCAATCCTGGATCTCAAAATTCTAAACAAATTCCTCAGAGTCCCATCATTCAAGATGGAGACCATTCGGACAATCTTACCAATGATCCAGGAGGGTCAATATATGACTACCGTGGATCTAAAGGATGCGTATCTGCACATTCCTATCCACAAAGATCATCACCATTTTCTCAGGTTCGCCTTTCTGGTCAAGCATTATCAGTTTGTGGCTCTTCCTTTCGAGTTGGCCACTGCTCCCAGAATTTTCACAAAGGTGCTAGGGTCCCTCCTGGCGGTTCTAAGACCGCGGGGCATAGCAGTGGCGCCTTATCTAGACGACATCTTAATTCAGGCGTCGACTTTCCAAAGAGCCAAGTCTCACACGGAAATTGTATTGGCCTTTCTGAGGTCTCACGGGAGGTGAACATCAAAAAGAGTTCTCTCTCCCCCCTCACAAGAGTTTCCTTCCTAGGAACTCTAATAGACTCGGTAGAAATGAACATTTTTCTGACGGAGGTCAGAAAGTTAAAACTCTTAACCACTTGCCGAGCTCTTCATTCCATTCCTCGGCCATCTGTAGCTCAGTGCATGGAGACAATCGGACTAACGGTAGCATCAATGGACATAGTCCCTTTTGCTCGGATACACCTCAGAGCACTGCAACTATGCATTCTCAAACAGTGGAATGGGGATTATGCAGATTTGTCTCCTCAAATACAGTTGGACCAGGGGACCAGAGATTCTCTTCTCTGGTGGTTGTCTCCGGATCACCTATCTCAGGGAATGTGTTTCCGCAGACCAGAGTGGATCATCGTAACGACCGACGCCAGTCTGTTGGGCTGGGGTGCAGTCTGGGACTCCCTGAAAGCTCAGGGCTTATGGTCTCGGGAAGAAGCTCTTCTCCCAATAAACATTCTGGAACTGAGGGCAATATTCATCGCACTTCAGGCATGGCCTCAGCTAGCTGCGGCCAAATTCATCAGATTTCTATCGGACAACAACTGTAGCTTACGTCAATCATCAAGGGGGAACAAGGAGTTCCCTAGCAATGGTGGAAGTAACCAAAATAATCAGGTGGGCGGAGGATCACTCTTGCCATCTCTCAGCAATTCACATCCCAGGAGTAGCCAACTGGGAGGCGGATTTTCAAAGTCGTCAGACTTTTCACCGGGTGGAGTGGGAACTCCACCCGGAGGTATTTGCCCAGCTGTCTCAGCTATGGGGCACTCCAGAATTGGATCTGATGGCATCCCGTCAGAACACCAAGCTTCCTCTTTACGGGTCCAGGTCCCTGGATCCCCAGGCGGTGCTGATAGATGCTCTAGCAGCGCCTTGGTCCTTCAATCTGGCCTATGTTTTTCCACCGTTTCCTCTCCTCCCTCGTTTGGTTGCCAGAATCAAGCAGGAGAGGGCGTCAGTGATTCTAATAGCGCCTGCGTGGCCACACAGGACCTGGTATGCAGACCTAGTGGACATGTCATCTGTTCCACCATGGACAGTGCCAATGGGGCAGGAACTTCTAATACCAGGTCCTTTCAAACATCCAAATCTAATTTCTCTGCGTCTGGCTGCTTGGAGATAGAACGCCTAATTCTATCAAAGCGTGGTTTCTCTGAGTCGGTTATTGATATCCTGATTCAGGCTAGAAAGCCTGTCACCAGGAAAGTCTACCATAAGATTTGGCGAAAATATCTTTGTTGGTGCGAATCCAAGGGTTACTCATGGAGTAAGATTAGGATTCCCAGGATATTGTCCTTTCTCCAAGAAGGATTGGAGAAAGGATTGTCAGCTAGTTCCTTAAAAGGACAGATACCTGCTTTGTCTATTCTTTTATACAAACGTCTGGCAGAGGTACCAGACGTTCAAGCGTTTAGTCAGGCTTTAGTCAGAATCAAGCCTGTTTATAGACCTGTGGCTCCGCCATGGAGTCTGAATTTAGTTCTTTCAGTTCTGCAAGGGGTTCCGTTTGAACCTTTACATTCCATAGACATTAAGCTTTTATCTTGGAAAGTTTTGTTTTTGGTAGCTATCTCTTCTGCTCGAAGAGTTTCAGTGTTATCTGCTTTACAGTGTGATTCACCTTACCTGGTTTTCCATGCAGATAAGGTAGTTTTGCGTACCAAACCCGTTTTTTTTCCTAAGGTTGTGTCTAATAAGAATATTAACCAGGATATTGTTGTTCCTTCTCTGTGTCCTAAGCCTTCTTCGAAGAAGGAACATCTGTTACACAATCTTGATGTGGTTCGTGCTTTAAAGTTCTATTTACAAGCAACTAAGGATTTCAGACAAACATCTTCATCGTTTGTTATCTATTCTGGTAAGAGGAGAGGTCAGAAGGCGACTGCTACCTCTCTTTCCTTTTGGCTGAAAAGCATCATCCGTTTGGCCTATGAGACTGCTGGCCAGCAGCCTCCCGAAACAATTACTGCTCATTCTACCAGAGCAGTGGCTTCCACATGGGCTTTTAAAAATGAGGCTTCTGTTGAACAGATTTGTAAGGCAGCGACTTGGTCTTCGCTGCATACTTTTTCCAAATTTTCCAAATTCAATACTTTTGCTTCTTCGGAGGCTATTTTTGGGAGAAAGGTTTTACAAGCAGTGGTGCCTTCCGTTTAAGTTACCTGTCTTGTCCCTCCCTTCATCCGTGTCCTAAAGCTTTGGTATTGGTATCCCACAAGTAAAGGATGAATCCGTGGACTCGATACATCTTACAAGAGAAAACAGAATTTATGCTTACCTGATAAATTACTTTCTCTTGTGATGTATCGAGTCCACGTCCCTCCCTGGCTATTAGTCAGGTAGATTTTTGGTTTAAACTACAGTCACAACTGCACCCTATGGTTTCTCCTTTTTCTTCCTAACCTTCGGTCGAATGACTGGGGGGTGTAGCTAGAGGGGGAGCTATATGGACAGCTCTGCTGTGTGCTCTCTTTGCCACTTCCTGTTGGGAAGGAGAATATCCCACAAGTAAAGGATGAATCCGTGGACTCGATACATCACAAGAGAAAGTAATTTATCAGGTAAGCATAAATTCTGTTTTCTAGCTAGCAATATTGCATTGTGAATGAATTTTGTGTGCTTCTGTTTGGCGGATTGCGAGTGTAAAAAAAAAAAAACACCATTTCTGTCATCATTTCAATTCTATCTCCGGTAACACCCTCCAACCATCTCTGTGTCATTCCCCAGAATTTTGATAACCGCGGGCATTGCCATGTCATATGTATGATAATAGGGTTGAGGTAAGAACATTTCGGGCATATGCCTGGGGCCTCCGGGTTCCATTTGTGGAGCATTCTGGGTGTTATATATGCGTTGTGTAGTAGATTTGTGTGCGACTCGCGTATGTCACTGGACAAGGAGGCCTTCCTCACCTTTGTGAAGCTTCGTTGAACGCATTGGTCTGTCAATGTCTGTCCAGTCAATGTATTCCATATGTTCTGGAGTTATGTTCCAGTAGCGTTGTTGGGAGCGACCTGCAGGACCCTGTAATCATGAGAAATAGAGGTCATCCCTCCTTTTGTTAATGTCAATAGTCTGTAAATGTCGCACTTAGTGTCAGGCATGGATCCAGTTTTCAGGAGGTCCTGTACATAATGTCTCATTTGGAAAAAAGCAAAGTGATGTCTGTTTGATATATTGAAGTCGTCTTGCAGGTCTCTGAAGTGTCTAACTGTTCTCTGATTCTCTGACAGTACTTGCCTGAGAGTTGTTACTCCCCACTCCTCCCATTGCTTAAAAGGTTTCGTGGTAAACCCTGCTTGGAAGTCTGGGTTGCCTCTGAGTGGGACATATTTAGTGTGTCTGTGTGAGACGCCAAAGGCCCTGCAGATCTTCCACCATGCTTTTATAGGGTGGAGAAGAAGGGTTGCGCCACCGACTATCGCGTCGACTTGTGCGCGTGTTATGTGTGGGAGCATTTTCAAGGACCACGGTTTAATGATTTCTGTTTCTAGTTTGTGGTTGGTAAAGTGTCCAATAGCCAGTCCATCACATACTTAGCCAAAGCTGCCCAGTTATAATGCTCAATGTTCGGCAGCCCAAAGCCTCCCGTCTCTGGTGTGCACGTCATTTTAACATAGCTTATTCTGTGTTTTTTCCCTTTCCACAGGAAGTGTAGTATGTTCCTATTTAAGATCTTACGCCTAGATTTAGAGTTTGGTGTTAGCCGTTAAAACCAGCGTTAGAGGCTCCTAACGCTGGTTTTGGGCTACCGCTGGTATTTAGAGTCTTGTAGGTAAGGGTCTAACGCTCACTTTGCAGTCGCGACTTTTCCATACCGCAGATCCCCCTACGCCATTTGCGTATCCTATCTTTTCAATGGGATCTTTCTAACGCCGGTATTTAGAGTCTTGGCTGAAGTGAGCGTTAGAAATCTAACGACAAAACTCCAGCCGCAGAAAAAAGTCAGTAGTTAAGAGCTTTCTGGGCTAACGCCAGTTCATAAAGCTCTTAACTACTGTGCTCTAAAGTACACTAACACCCATAAACTACCTATGTACCCCTAAACCGAGGCCCCCCCACATCGCCGCCACTCTGATAATTTTTTTTAACCCCTAATCTGCCGACCGCACACCGCCGCAACCTACATTATCCCTATGTACCCCTAATCTGCTGCCCCTAAAACCGCCGACCCGTATATTTTATTTATTAACCTTTAATCTGCCCTCCCTAACATTACTGACACCTAACTTCAAGTATTAACCCCTAATCTGCCGACCGGACCTCACCGCTACTATAATAAATGTATTAACCCCTAAAGCTAAATTAACCCTAACACCCCCCTAAGTTAAATATAATTTAAATCTAACGAAATAAATTAACTCTTATTAAATAAATTATTCCTATTTAAAGCTAAATACTTACCTGTAAAATAAACCCTAATATAGCTACAATATAACAAATAATTATATTGTAGCTATTTTAGGATTTATATTTATTTTACAGGCAACGTTGTATTTATTTTACCCAGGTACAATAGCTATTAAATAGTTATTTACTATTTAATAGCTACCTAGATAAAATAATTACAAAATTACCTGTAAAATAAATCCTAACCTAAGTTACAAATACACCTAACACTACACTATCAATAAATTAATTACATGAAATACCTACAAAAAAATACAATTAAATAAACTAACTAAAGTACAAAAAATAAAAAAAGCTAAGTTACAAAAAATAAAAAAATAATTTACAAACATTATAAAAAAATTACAACAATTTTAAGCTAATTACACCTACTCTAAGCCCCCTAATAAAATAACAAAGCCCCCCAAAATTAAAAAAATGCCCTACCCTATTCTAAAATTAAAATAGAAAAGCTCTTTTACCTTACCAGCCCTTAAAAGGGCCTTTTGTGGGGCATGCCCCAAAGAATTCTGCTCTTTTGCCTGTAAAAAAAAACATACAATACCCCCCCCCACATTACAACCCACCACCCACATACCCCTAATCTAACCCAAACCCCCCTTAAATAAACCTAACATTAAGCCCCTGAAGATCTTCCTACCTTATCTTCACCACGCCGGGTATCACGATCCGTCCAGGCTCCGAAATCTTCATCCAAGCTCAAGCGGGGGCTGAAGAGATCCATCATCCGGCTGAAGTCTTCTATCAAGCGGCAAGAAGAAGTCCAGAAGAGGCTCCAAAGTCTTCATCCTATCAGGGCAGAAGAGGAGATCCGGACCGGCAACCATCTTCATCCATCCGATGACGAGCGGCTCCATCTTCAAGACCTCCGGCGCGGATCCATCCTCTTCTTCCGACGTCCTAAGTCCGAATGAAGGTTCCTTTAAATGACGTCATCCAAGATGGCATCCCTCGAATTCCGATTGGCTGATAGGATTCTATCAGCCAATCGGAATTAAGGTAGGGAAAATCTGATTGGCTGATTGAATCAGCCAATCAGATTGAGCTTGCATTCTATTGGCTGTTCCGATCAGCCAATAGAATGCGAGCTCAATCTGATTGGCTGATTGGATCAGCCAATCGGATTGAACTTGAATCTGATTGGCTGATTCCATGACGATGAAGATGATTGCCGGTCCGTATCTCCTCTTCTGCCCGGATCGGATGAAGACTTTGGAGCCTCTTCTGGACTTCTTCTTGCCGCTTGATAGAAGACTTCAGCCGGATGATGGATCTCTTCAGCCCCCGCTTGGGCTTGGATGAAGATTTCGGAGCCTGGACGGATTGGTGATACCCGGTGTGGTGAAGATAAGGTAGAAAGATCTTCAGGGGCTTAGTGTTAGGTTTATTTAAGGGGGGTTTGGGTTAGATTAGGGGTATGTGGGTGGTGGGTTGTAATGTTGGGGGGGGTATTGTATGTTTTTTTACAGGCAAAAGAGCAGAATTCTTTGGGGCATGCCCCGCAAAAGGCCCTTTTAAGGGCTGGTAAGGTAAAAGAGCTTTACAATTTTAATTTTAGAATAGGGTAGGGCATTTTTTTATTTTGGGGGGCTCTGTTATTTTATTAGGGGGCTTAGAGTAGGTGTAATTAGCTTAAAATGGTTGTAATATTTTTATTATGTTTGTAATTTATTTTTTTATTTTTTGTAACTTAGCTTTTTTTATTTTTTGTACTTTAGTTAGTTTATTTATTTGTATTTATTTGTAGGTATTTTATTTAATTAATTTATTGATAGTGTAGTGTTAGGTTTAATTGTAGATAATTGTAGGTATTTTATTTAATTAATTTATTGATAGTGTAGTGTTAGTTTTAATTGTAACTTAGGTTAGGATTTATTTTACAGGTAATTTTGTAATTATTTTATCTAGGTAGCTATTAAATAGTTATTAACTATTTAATAGCTATTGTACCTGGTTAAAATAATTACAAAGTTGCCTGTAAAATAAATATTAGTCCTAAAATAGCTACAATATAATTATAATTTATATTGTAGCTATATTAGGGTTTATTTTACAGGTAAGTATTTAGCTTTAAATAGGAATAATTTATTTAATAAGAGTTAATTTATTTAGTTAGATTTAAATTATATTTAATTTAGGGGGGTTGTTAGTGTTAGGGTTAGACTTAGCTTTAGGGGTTAATACATTTATTAGAGTAGCGGTGAGGTCCGGTCGGCAGATTAGGGGTTAATACTTGAAGTTAGGTGTCAGCGATGTTAGGGAGGGCAGATTAGGGGTTAATACTATTTATTATAGGGTTAGTGAGGCGGATTAGGGGTTAATACATTTATTATAGTAGCGGTGAGGTCCGGTCGGCAGATTAGGGGTTAATTATTGTAGGTAGCTGGCGGCGACGTTGTGGGGGGCAGATTAGGGGGTAATAATTATAATATAGGGGTCGGCGGTGTTAGGGGCAGCAGATTAGGGGTACATAGGTATAATGTAGGTATAATGTAGGTTGCGGCGGTGTACGGAGCGGCAGATTAGGGGTTAAAAAAATATGCAGGTGTCAGCGATAGCGGGGGCGGCAGATTAGGGGTTAATAAGTGTAAGGTTAGGGGTGTTTAGACTCGGGGTACATGTTAGGTGCAGACTTAGGAAGTTTTTCCCCATAGGAAACAATGGGGCTGCGTTAGGAGCTGAACGCTGCTTTTTTGCAGGTTTTTTTCAGCTCAAACTGACCCATTGTTTCCTATGGGGGAATCGTGCACGAGCACGTTTTTGAAGCTGGCCGCGTCCGTAAGCACCGCTGGTATTGAGAGTTGCAGTGGCGGTAAATATGCTATACGCTCCCTTTTTGGAGCCTAATGCAGCCCTTCTGTGAACTCTAAATACCAGCGGTATTTAAAAGGTGCGGGGGGAAAAAAGCCAGCGTTAGCTACACGGGTCGTTACCAACAAAACTCTAAATCTAGCCGTTAATGTCCTGTTTGTGTATGAGCTCTGGGAGCATTTGCATTATGTAGAGCAGTTTGGGAAATAATATAATTTTAATTAGTCCTACTCTCCCCGACAGGGTCAATGGTAACGTGGACCAATTTAGTAGTGTTCGTTGTAGGTGTTTAAGCAGCGGTCGGAAATTGATCTCATACCACTGGGCAGGGTCCCTAGCCAGGGTGATACCTAGATATTTAAATGTGTTGGTCACTATTTTGAAGTTATCTTGCAGAGGCTCTGAGGGTCTTTTATTCTGTAACCACAGTAGCTCAGATTTGTCCCTATTTACACAATATCCTGAGATCTCACCAAACTCAGCAATAATTTGCATTATGTGTGGAATATTTCTTCTGGGTTCTCTAGTATACAGGATCATATCATCTGCAAAGAGAGACATATGGATAGTCTCCCCGCCTATGCTTAAGCCCTCTGTGTCTCTTCTAATTTTTATTGCCAGTGGCTCTAGTGCTAGGTCGAAGAGGAGTGGAGACAGGGGGCACCCCTGCCTCGTGCCTCTCATAAGCAGAAATGATGGTGATGGTGTGCCATTGATCAGGATCGCTGCGCGGGGTTCATTATAGATGGCCGTTATAACTGTCATGAAGGCTCCCTGTATACCAAATTTCCCTAGTGTAGTAAACAAGTGGTCCCACAGAATCTTGTTGAAAGCCTTTTCGGCATCTACAAGTATCAGACAAGCATCTTCGGTGTCGTGGGCCCGATCTTGCTTGGCTTTCTCCCAGTAGTGTGTAAGTACTAGTTGCACTTTTCTCATATTCTTAACTGAGGATCTACCCTTCATGAACCCAGTCTGGTCTTCGTGTACTAAAGAGGGGAGTATGTCCGCTAATCTGTTGGCCATTATTTTCGTGAATAGTTTGTAGTCCGAATTGAGTAGGGATATTGGTCTGTAAGATGACGTCAGTAAAGGGTCCCTGTCTGGTTTGGGGATAGCTGTCACATTTGCCTCTGTAAACCTGTTGGATAGTTTTAACTTCCCTTCGAGAATTGCATTGTAAAGTAGTGTGAGTGTGTCTGAAGTCTCCCCCTTGACCATTTTGTAGAATTCCCCTGGCAGACCATCAGGTCCAGGGGTTTTCTCCAAAGGCAATGCGTCTATTGATTTGGCTACCTCTGCTGGGTGGATTGGGGCCTTTAGTTTGTGTAATTGACCTTCGTCTATCTGTGGGAGGGTCATATCTTTCCAGAACTGTTGTTTCCTTTCTGTGTTTACATCTTGGGAGCTGTATAGTTTTGAGTAGTAGTCGATGAATGCTCTGTGTATATCTGTTTCTTGTGTTAGTATCTTATCCTCGCCTCTGATGGCTGTTATGATATTGGGCTTTCTATCTAACTTGGTGATTTTGGCATGGAGTCTATTCTGGGCCCTAACTGAAGCTTGCAGGAGATGTGTGTCTCTAAGGGTTTTAATATCTCTGTATTTGGTTCTATTCTGTTCTGTCGGGTATCTGAGATACCGGTTCCTGGCATTTAAGAGTTGGTGCAACAGTAATTCCCCTCTCATCCTACAGGTTCTGGTCAGCTTCACCGCATATACTGTGACCACCCCTCTCAGTACTGCTTTCGCTGTTTCCCAAAACAGGGATATGTCATTTATATGTTGGGCATTCAATTCTTTGTATGCTAAGCATTCCCCTATTAGGCGTTTCCGAAGGTTTTGGTCATGATACAGGTGTGTAGGGAAACTCCATCTGTGAGTCTGTCTCTGTGGTATGTCCGTATGCAGCTCTAATGTAACTGGGGCGTGATCTGATATGGTAATAGGGTCTATACGCACCTCTTTAACCCTGGGGCAGAGAGGTTTGGATATCAAAAAGTAGTCTATGCGAGAAAGAGTAGTTTTGGATGGGTGTGAGCATGTAAAATCTCGTGTCTCAGGGTTTCTTTCCCTCCAAACATCCGTCAGGGACAGAGTGTTTCTGAAATTTTTCAAGATTAGTGTTTCCCTTTTAGAGCCCACCAATAAATGGGTAGAATGTGTGGCGCTGTTGGGGTTACGGAATCTGTCAGCTGGTGTATGTGGTGCAATATTATAGTCACCTCCCGCTATGATGGGTAGATCTGAGAAGTGTATGAGCTGGCTTTGGAGGTGGCTTAGGAATTCTTTCTTCCCCGTTTGAGGACCATAGATCCCACACAACACCAGGTGTAGTGTATCTATTTGAATCTTAGCAATCAAGTATATCCCTCCTTGTCCGTTACTGTCTGTGAAATATTATAATCTAGCCCTTTACGGAATAACATTGCCACTCCTCTCACTCTTTTCCCCTCATAAGGGGTGTAGAGTATCTATCCTACCCAACCTTGCTTAAGCTTCTGGTGTTCTGTTTGCGAGAGGTGTGTCTCTTCCAGTATCGCTATGTCTGTTTTCTTAGCATTGAGCTGTCTTAGGATCACCTTTCTTTTAATAGGCGAGGTGATCCCCCCCACATTCCATATAGTTATCTTCATTCTGCTACAGTAGTATGGTTACCTTGTGTGTTGGTAGGTGTCTGTCAGTTTAAGAGTATGTAGTGTGTTGTGAGCAGCTGTTTGGGTAAATTTCAATACGCTTCGGCTACTTACGTGTGATGTCACCTAGGTCTATCCTCCTCCTTTTCCCCGGGGTAACGCCTCGAGGCTGGGTACACTATTTCTACTATTCTATAAAACAATTAGTGAACAGAACAGTAAAACAAGAACTCGCCCTCTCCCTTATCCTTCCCAACAATTCAATAACACACAGAGTCTCTTCAACTGTGAAGAAAAAGTCCCCCCCCCCCCTCACTTGTAAAGGATATAGTTCTACATGGCGTAGTCCGTAAAGTGCTTTTCTTTCTTTCTACTGTATGTCTGGGTCCGGAACCTTAGTTTCGTGAAGCAGAAGGAAAGTCTAGTTGATTTGATGCTTGCTGCTGTTCATTCTCTCTCTGTAAGTGGAGCTTAAGTTGATTTGGTGACTCAAAGAAAAAAGGTCCTTTTGTTGTGTGCAATCGTAGTCTTGCTGGATATAGTAGGGCTGCTGTTCTGCCTTGCTCCATCAGTTGTTTACAGTATGGTGAGAATTCCTTCCTTCTAGCTGCCACTGTAACAGAGTAGTCCTGGAACAGGTATATAATTTCTTGCCTTCATATTCCAGAGATGGAATCTTCCTGTAGGCCTGCAAGAGGGCTATTTTTGTTTTAAAGTTGAGGTACTTTATCATGACCTGTCTCGGCTGCTGATTGTTTTTGCCTTGTCTTCTCAGATCTCCCACTCTGTGGGCTCTCTCCACAGTGCACGGCAAGCCCGATTGAGGAATATGCAGCAATTTTGGTAGGGTAATTTCTGCAAACTCTATTAGCTGTGTCCCCGGGAGGGATTCTGGGACTCCAACTATTCGCAAATTATTTCTTTGCGACCTGTTTTCCAGATCGTCAATCTTTGTCCACAGCCGATCGGTCTGTTGCTGTAGTGTATGAATAGTTGCTGTGGTTTCTCTATGGCGAGTTTCTCCCTCTGCCACCTTTTGTTCCACTTGAGAGAGCCTGCCATTAAAAGATTTAACTTCTGCTGTGAGTGAGTCCATTCCCGTTTGCAGCTGCTCTATCTATGGTAGAAACAAAGCGGATATCTGGGAAACAACTGGATGAGTGTCCACTGTATTGGTGGTCAAGGTGTGCTCAACACCCAGGGGGGGCCTGCAGTGTCTCCGCCTGATTTTTTTTCTTATCTGCGTTTTTCAATCTGTTTGCCATTGTGCCTGTTTTTTTAATGTATGAGTTATAATATTTTTGCATACAGATCTAAGAGTCCCTCCGCTACAATCCTCAGCTGTGGTATATTACTGCGCTTATTTGCCTGCAGGTCTACAGCTCTTAACAAGTGTCTTTCTGTCCCCAAGGCAATGAGGGACCCAGTTTCAATAGGGGGTTTAGTGACCGATGGGTGAGCAGGGGGGTGCAGGAGCATAGCGTTTAGCCCTGCATGTTTCTAGCGGGAGATTATGCTATTCATGAATGGGATGAGTCTGGGGGTTGGAGCACACGTAATTCAATGCAGCTATACAGTCTCCCCAGTTCCTGTACTTTTCTCCTGAGTCGTGGCAGGTACCTAAAATAAAGGAGATATGTCCCCCAAAGAGAAAGGGGAAAAGAGTCTGTTCTTGTCAGTTTAATCTTTCTCCAGTTGACAACTGAGTAGGGCTGCCCCGTATCACCTAAGGGATTGTTCAATGTGTTTTTTTTTTTTCCTGTGTCTTTTAACTCCTTAATTAGGGGTCCTTATATGTTTATCTGTTGAGCCACGTGGTCTGTTCTGGGCTGTATTTGCAGCTCCTTAAGGCTGCTTCCTATCTTTTTCCCCCTTGCTATATGTTTGTTTGTTTTTTGTTTGTTTTTTTAAAGAGGTTAGCACTCAGTGTTTTTATGTAGCGTGCCATGCTCCTTATTGTCCCTTTGAGATGGCGACAGTTGTTTGGCCTTTTCAAGCCGGTCACACAGAGACCAATCTGCTGCCGCTTTATTTATCAGCTGCGGGCCGCACTGCTGTGTACTCCCAATAGTGGAGGCAAGATGGCGGTTTTCCCGCCAGTGACTATATTGGCCCCTCTGACTTGTAAAGTGTCCCACACAGTGCCCCCAACTCTCACCAGGTACTAGTTGACTGCTGCTTGCCCCTTGTGCGGCTCTGCAGTGTGTTGGAGTCACTGCCCAGCAAGTTCCTCTGCAGCTGCAGCCGTTCTTCTCTTCTTCTGTCTGTCGGATGTTTCGGCGGGGGAATCAGATGCTCGATTCCTCGCTGTCCAGAGTCCGGGCAGGTATATACCTCTCCTGCCAAGGATGACAGCACTTTTAAGGGGTGTTTGATGAGGTTTAACTCAGTTTTAGGAGTTTAAGCAGTGGAGCTCTTTTTCACCGCTTCCACTCTGTACACCCACCCACCGGAAGTCATTCACGACTGATTTTTTTAAATTTACCATGGAATATAGTGTTGAGAGAGTAAGTTTCCCTGATACTATGGTCATTTAAAAAGGTAATACATTGGAATGTGATATTTTTAGTAAAACCACATATAGAAATAATCTATTATTGTATGCTAGTTTTCATCCACCAGCCATGATTAAAAATCTACCTTACAGCCAATTACTAAGAACAAAGCGGATTGTGACTGAACCTTTGCAGGCACAATTAAAACTGGGACAGATGGCAGATAAGTTTAGAGCTAGGGGTTATCCTGAGAAAGTCATACAGGACAACCTCACCAGAGTTCAACAGAGTAATAGAGAAACATTGTTAGCCCCTAAACAAAAACTGAGCTCCAATTCTCTGTACCTCTGGTTACACAATATGGTTTACACAGTAGGAAATTAAGATCTATGATATCTAAGCATTGGTATCTGTTACAAGAAGATCCCCATACATCAGAAATATTTAAAAATCCTCCACTTTTTTCTTACAAAAGGAATAGAAACCTGAGGGATGAATTTGTTAGGATGGATTTGGGTTCTATAAATCCGACCTTACCCCTCCAAAAAAAGGTTAATTTCCATGCTATAGCTGTAATTCCCTCCACATCCACATAATGGAAGTAAGATTAATATTAGAAATACATATACTTGTAACTCAAACTCATAATTTATGTCATAAAATGCCCGTGTGGGTTGGCATATGTGGGTGAGAGCACACAGAGTGTCAAGGAACGAATCAGACAACATAAGGCAGCTATCCATAATGAAGACTATGATGCCCCAGTTGCTTTTCATTTTCTTACTCATTCGCATAATAAGAGTCAACTTAGGTTTCAAATTGTGGATGATGCTCCTTTGCTTAGAAGAGGGGGATAGACAAAGGACCCTCTTCTGTAAGGAAGCCCAGTGGATTAGGAAATTAGATACGCTTACCCCTAGGGGTCTAAATAGAGATATATCTTGGGGGTTTTTTATTTAAAGATTTTCGGTATCCTACCAAGGTTTGTTGCGAATTAGACATGTAGGTATGCTAGTATAGTGTCAAGTGTGGATATCTATCATACTGCTGGATTTACTATGTTGAGACCATAATCTGATGATAAATGTATTATGTAAAATCTGTCATTACAGATAATATGCTGTTATATAGACTAGAATATTGATTACTTCATAATATATTCTGCCTTTGTTTTCCATTATGAGTTTGTATATACATATTGATCAGTTGATTCAATATTATGTATGAAGATAAGTCTGACATTACAGATGAGATTCTGCTATGTAGATTAGTAATGGATCATTGCCCAATATATCTTTCCATTACTTTCCATTATGTGTCTGTATATTGGATGCTGATCAGATGATCCTATATAACGCATTATGATATGTTTGAGATTTCAAATGAGATTCGGTTATATAGATTAAAAAATAGATTATTGCTCAATGTATTTTCCCATAGTTTTTCATTATGTTTTTGTATATAAAGTTGTTTAATATAGTGTTCGCTAAGTTAGAGTAAGTGTGTGAGTGATGTACACGGAAGGAAGGTGTCCTATGATCCAATCACAAATGAGATGTGAACTACAAGAGGCAGTGAACACTATGACGTATCATACTCCTTGAGAAAGGGGTGGAGTCCCGAGTGGAGTGTTTGACTAAGGCGGTCTTTTCTAAATCCACCGTATGCATGGGTCTCCCTTTGATGGTAACCTGGATTTCCAATAGCCTCTAACAACTGTTACATGTGACAGTTTTGGTGCAGGACATCACGCTCACTGAGCGATATTCAACAGAAAGCCGGACAGGATACCAACAAGTATATTCTCTGCTTCTTGCAGCAGCCGGGATATTACACGCTGACTCAGCGTTATCCGACAGGAAGCCGGGCTGAATATTAGCAAGTATACTCTTTGTCTATTACGTTGCAAGCTGACACAACATACAGGTTTTCTTGTGTAGCCTGTGGGACATTCACAATTGTGTTTTACTTATGAGAAACGTTGCAATTATTACTGCACCATATGCTTCAGTTGTAGAGAGACTTACCTACTGTCCAGTGACGAGGTCACAAGTGTTACAGACTGGGAAGTCTTGTATATGTGTGAGGTCTATATGATACATCTTGCTCTCTAGGGGTGTGAGAACTAGAAGGATAGGAGTGTCCTATGCATATGGTGGCTGCATATGGGCAGTGAACTGTGTTCAATAAACTACAATCAAGCTGGATAGATTGTTACATTACATGTGGATTACAATAGTTACCACTTCTCTGATGTTTGTTATGAGCTACAATCAAGCTTAACATATTATTACTATTGGATTACAAAGTATCACTTTTTGAGCCCCTGGGTTACTTATTCACACTACTGAACTGTGAATCTTTTGAAAAGACGCCTCTGTTCTATTTCTCCTTAGGGACGCCTAAGGGGAAGTGTGATGTATGCAAGTGTATGCTGCGTTATTTTTTAGTAATCGATATTCTTGCTAAAATTTAAATATTTACATTTTTTGATTCATTTAGCTGTGCTGAGTATTTTTTATTATTGTGGATTTGTTGGTATGTAGGGCGATACCTTACTCTTGCACCCGCCCCGCTTGACAATTCAGGATATAATTCTGTTTATTTATCTAGTAGTAGTGCTGTTATTTTGTTATTTATTTAGACCGATATAAAAATATTCACTAAATACTTGCCAATAGGCTCAATCCACTACTAAAACACATTATCTCAACAGACCAAGTTGATTTCATACCGGGTAGGGAAACTAGGGACAACACTCTCAAAATTATACAATTAATCTCTCATGCTCGCATCAACAACATTACAAAGGCACTCATCTCTACCGATGCCAAAAAAGCTTTTGACAGGATGGATTGGGAATTTCTCTTGCAAGGTGTATCCAGTCCACGGATTCATCCTTTACTTGTGGGATATTCTCCTTCCCTACAGGAAGTGGCAAAGAGAGCACACAGCAGAGCTGTCCATATAGCTCCCCCTCTAGCTCCACCCCCCAGTCATTCTCTTTGCCGGCTCTAAGCACTAGGGTCTCTCTACGGGAGGGTAAAGTGAATGTGGTGTTAGAATTGTAGTTTTTATTATCTTCATTCAAAAGTTTGTTATTTTAAATGGTACCGGTTTGTACTATTTACTCTCTGGCAGAAAAGTGATGAAGATTTCTGCTGAGAGGAAAATGATTTTAGCATGTTGTAACTAAAATCCACTGCTGTTCCCACACAGGACTGAGGAGTACCAGAAAACTTCAGTTGGGGGGGAACAGTTTGCAGGGTACACTGCAATAAGGTATGTTCAGTCATTTATTTCTAGACAAGACTGAGATAATGCTAGAAGAGACTGACAATATCCCCATGAGGGGAGGGTAAGCTATGTTCACAGACTTAGTAAGGAATTGAATGCTTACATAGCAGGGCTAATGATGCTGTTTGACACTTTTTCAGGGCAATCGATTGTTTAGCTAAGGAAAATATCGTTTGCAAGACACTTTGAAGCCCTTTTGGGGTTTTTTTCTGGGGTTATTATCCACATGGCTATTTTTTACTCAATTAGAAGTGATTTCTTAGGCCTCACAGCTCCGGAATGGAGTGGGAGGAGCCTAATTTTGCGCCTCAGATGCACAGTTAGAATTGCAGAGAAGTTCATGCTGCTTCACATGGAGGGTCCTGCTGCTGTTTGAGGGCCTTAAAGAAGCTTTCATCCCCCAAATCTGATCCCTAAGGGCAGGTAGAGCCACAGCAAGGCTGTGGCAAGGTGCTGTAGTAATTTTAATCGTGTGTGGGCTTTAGGCTGCTCCGGTTTGGGCATTAAGGGGTTAATCGTTCTGCAACTTGTGGTGCAATCTTATTAAGGCTTTAGGTACATACTGTGAAAATTTCAAAAGGATTGCTGCATTTTTCACTGTTTTGTAAAATTGTGTGCTCTTTTTATCTCTTAAAGGCACAGTAACGTTTTTTCAAATTGTGTTTTTTATTTGATTAAAGTGATTTCCAAGCCTGCTTGTGTGTACTACTAGTCTTTTAAACATGTCTGACACTAAGGAAAATCCTTGTTCAGTGTGTTTAGAAGCCATGGTGGAACCCCCTCTCAGAATGTGTCCCACTTGTACTGATATGTCTATACACTTTAAAGATCATATTGTTGCACTTAAAAATGTGGCCCAAGATGATTCTCAGACTGAAGGTAACGAGGGTAGCCCGTCTGCCTCTCCCCAAGTGTCACAACCAGTTACGCCCGCGCAAGCGACGCATAGTACCTCTAGTGCGTCTAACCCTTTTACATTACAAGACTTAGCGGCAGTCATGGATAATTCTCTTACAGCCTTCTTATCTAAACTGCCTGTCTTACCTGCAAAGCGTGATAGCTCTGTTTTAAGAACAGATTATGAGCATTCTGACGCTTTGGTAGCCGTATCCGATATACCCTCACAACGCTCTGAAGTGGGAGCGAGGGATTTGATGTCTGAGGGAGAAGTCTCTGATTCAGGAAGGGTTCCTCCTCAGACAGATTCAGATACATTGGCCTTTAAATTTAAACTAGAACACCTCCGCGTTTTGCTTAGGGAGGTATTAGCTACTCTGGATGACTGCGACCCTTTGGTGATCCCAGAGAAATTGTGTAAAATGGACAAGTACCTAGAGGTCCCTGTTTACACGGATGCGTTTCCGGTCCCTAAGAGGATTGCGGATATCGTTACTAGGGAGTGGATAGACCAGGTGTTCCCTTTGTTCCCCCTCCTGTTTTTAAGAAAATGTTCCCCATATCTGACCCTGTGCGGGACTCGTGGCAGACGGTCCCTAAGGTAGAAGGGGCTGTTCCTTCACTTGCTAAACGCACAACCATACCTATTGAAGACAGTTGTGCTTTTAAAGACCCTATGGATAAGTAGTTAGAGGGTCTACTTAAGAACATTTTTGTTCAACAAGGTTTTCTTCTCCAGCCTATTGCCTGCATTGTTCCTGTAGCTACTGCAGCCGCTTTCTGGTTTGAGGCGCTGGAAGACTCGCTCCAGACGGAGACCTCATATGAAGAAATTATGGATAGAATTAAGGCTTTAAAGCTAGCTAATTCTTTTATCACCGCTCTCCAAATAGCTAAGTTAGCGGCAAAAAAATCAGGTTTTGCCATTTTGGCGCGCAGGGCGCTATGGCTAAAGTCCTGGTCGGCCGATGTGTCGTCTAAATCCAAGCTTTTGAACATCCCTTTCAAAGGAAAGACCCTCTTCAGGCCTGAATTGAAAGAGATTATTTCAGAAATCACCGGGGGAAAAGGCCATGCGCTCCCTCAGGACAAGTCCTTTAAGACAAAGAACAAGGCTAATTTTCGTTCCTTTCGTAATTTCAGGATCGGCCCTGCTTCATCCTCTCCGGCTGCAAAGCAAGAGGGTAACGCTTCACAGCCCAAGGCAACCTGGAAACCTTAACAGGGCTGGAATAAGGGTAAACAGGCCAAAAAGCCTGCAGCTGCCACCAAGACAGCATGAATGGGTAGCCCCGGGACCGGATCTAGTAGGGGGCAGACTCTCTCTCTTCGCTCAGGCCTGGGCAAGAGATGTACACGATCCTTGGGCTTTAGATATTGTATCCCAGGGATATCTTCTAGAATTCAATACCATGGGAGTGATCCACCCAGTTCCAATGGCAGAACAAGGGTTGGGTTTTTACTCAAACCTGTTTGTGGTTCCCAAAAAAGAGGGAACTTTCAGACCCATCCTGGATCTAAAAATTCTAAACAGATTTCTCAGAGTCCCCTCATTCAAAATGGAGACCATTCGGACAATCTTACCAATGATCCAGGAAGGTCAATATATGACTACCGTGGATCTAAAGGATGCGTACCTACACATTCCTATCCTCAAAGATCATCACCAGTTTCTCAGGTTCGCTTTTCTGGACAAGCATTACCAGTTTGTGGCTCTTCCTTTTGGATTAGCCACTGCTCCCAGAATTTTCACAAAGGCGCTAGGGTCCCTCCTGGCGGTTCTAAGACCGCGGGGCATAGCAGTAGCACCTTACCTAGACGACATCTTAATTCAGGCGCCGTCTTTCCAAAGAACCAAGTTTCACACGGAGATTGTATTGGCTTTCTTTCATGTAATTAGCAAGAGTCCATGAGCTAGTGACGTATGGGATATACATTCCTACCAGGAGGGGCAAATTTTCCCAATCCTTAAAATGCCTATAAATACACCCCTCACCACACCCACAATTCAGTTTTACAAACTTTGTCTCCCGTGGAGGTGGTGAAGTAAGTTTGTGCTAGATTCTACGTTGATATGCGCTTCGCAACAGGTTGAAGCCCGGTTTTCCTCTCAGAGTGCAATGAATGTCAGAGGGACGTGAAGAGAGTATTGCCTATTTGAATTCAATGGTCTTCCTCTAGGGGATCTATTTCATAGGTTCTCTGTTATCGGTCGTAGAGATTTCTTCTCCTACCTCCCTTTTCAGATCGACGATGTACTCTTATATACCATTACCTCTACTGATTCTCGTTTCAGTACTGGTTTGGCTATCTACTATATGTAGATGAGTGTCCTGGGGTAAGTAAGTCTTATTTTTTGTGACACTCTAAGCTATGGTTGGGCACTTTATATGTAAAGTTCTAAATATGTCTTTAAACTTATATTTGCCATGATTCAGGATAATCAGTATTCCTTTAAAATTCAGACTGTCAGTTTCATTTTTTGGGATAATGCATTTTAATTCAATTTATTTTTCCTTACCTTAAAAATTTTCAATTGACCATTTCTTTCATGTAATTAGCAAGAGTCCATGAGCTAGTGACGTATGGGATATACATTCCTACCAGGAGGGGCAAAGTTTCCCAAACCTTAAAATGCCTATAAATACACCCCTCACCACACCCACAATTCAGTTTTACAAACTTTGCCTCCGATGGAGGTGGTGAAGTAAGTTTGTGCTAGATTCTACGTTGATATGCGCTCCGCAGCAAGTTGGAGCCCGGTTTTCCTCTCAGCGTGCAGTGAATGTCAGAGGGATGTGAGGAGAGTATTGCCTATTTGAATGCAGTGATCTCCTTCTAAGGGGTCTATTTCATAGGTTCTCTGTTATCGGTCGTAGAGATTCATCTCTTACCTCCCTTTTCAGATCGACGATATACTCTTATATATACCATTACCTCTGCTGATTCTCGTTTCAGTACTGGTTTGGCTATCTGCTATATGTAGATGAGTGTCCTGGGGTAAGTAAGTCTTATTTTCTGTGACACTCCTAGCTATGGTTGGGCACTTTATTTATAAAGTTCTAAATATATGTATTCAAACATTTATTTGCCTTGACTCAGAATGTTCAACTTTCCTTATTTTTCAGACAGTCAGTTTCATATTTGGGATAATGCATTTTAATTTAACTTTTTTTTTTTTTACCTTAAAATTTGACTTTTTCCCTGTGGGCTGTTAGGCTCGCGGGGGCTGAAAATGCTTCATTTTATTGCGTCATTCTTGGCGCGGACTTTTTTGGCGCAAAAATTCTATTTCCGTTTCCGGCGTCATACGTGTCGCCGGAAGTTGCGTCATTCTTTGACGTTATTTTGCGCCAAAAATGTCGGCGTTCCGGATGTGGCGTCATTTTTGGCGCCAAAAAGCATTTAGGCGCCAAATAATGTGGGCGTCTTATTTGGCGCGAAAAAATATGGGCGTCACTTTTGTCTCCACATTATTTAAGTCTCATTTTTTATTGCTTCTGGTTGCTAGAAGCTTGTTCTTTGGCATTTTTTCCCATTCCTGAAACTGTCATTTAAGGAATTTGATCAATTTTGCTTTATATGTTGTTTTTTTCTTTTACATATTGCAAGATGTTCCACGTTGCAACTGAGTCAGAAGTTACTTCAGGAAAGTCACTGCACAGTGCTGGAGCTACCAAGCTAAGTGTATCTGCTATAAACTTTTGGTATCTGTTTCTCCAGCTGTTATTTGTATTGCATGTCATGTCAAACTTATTAATGCAGATAAAATTTCCTTTAGTACTGTTACATTACCTGTTGCTGTTCCGTCAACATCTAATTTTTCAGAGTGTTCCTGATAACATAAGAGATTTTATTTTTTAAATCCATTAAGAAGGCTATGTCTGTTATTTCTCCTTCTAGTATACATAAAAGTCTTTTAAAACTTCTCTTTTTTCAGATGAATTTTTAAATGAACATCATCATTCTGATACTGATAATGGTTCTTCTGGTTCAGAGGTTTCTGTCTCAGAGGTTGATGCTGATAAATCTTTGTATTTGTTCTAGATGGAATTTATTCGTTCTTTACTTAAAGAAGTGTTATTTGCATTAGAAATAGAGGATTCTGGTCCTCTTGTTTCTAAATGTAAACGTTTAAATAAGGTTTTTAAATCTCCTGTAGTTATTCCAGAAGTGTTTTATCTCCCTGATGCTATTTCTGAAGTAATTTCCAGGGAATGGAATAATTTGGGTAATTTATTTACTCCTTCTAGACGTTTAAGCAAATTATATCCTGTGCCATCTGACAGATTAGAGTTTTTTGAGACAAAAATCCCTAAGGTTATGGGGCTATCTCTACTCCTGCTAATGTACTACTATTCCTACGGCAGATAGTACTTCATTTAAGGATCTTTTAGATAGGAAAATTGAATCCTTTCTAAGAAAAGCTTACTTATGTTCAGGTAATCTTCTTAGACCTGCTATATTTTTAGCGGATGTTGCTGCAGCTTCAACTTTTTGATTAGAAGCTTTAGAGCAACAAGTAACAGATCGTAATTTTATAGCATTATTATTATTCTATAACATGCTAATAATTTTATTGGTGATACCATCTTTTGATATCATTAGAGTTGATGTCAGGTATATGTCTCTAGCTATTTTAGCTAGAGAAGCTTTATGGATTAAACTTGGAATGCTGACATGTCTTCTAAGTCATCTTTGCTTTCCCTTTCTTTCCAGGGTAAATATTCATTTTAGTTCCTTTCCTTACAAGGAACAAAAGCCTGATCCTTCATCCTCAGGAGCGGTATCAGTTTGGAAACTATTTCCAGTTTGGAATTTATCCAAGCCTTATAGAAACCTATAGCCAGCTCCTAAGTACCTATGAAGGTGCGGCCCTTATTCCAGCTCAGCTGGTATGGGGCAGATTACGTTTTCTTCAAAGAAATTTGGATCAATTCCGTTCTTAATCTCTGGTTTCAGAAACATTGTTTCAGAAAGGTACAGAATTGGCTTAAGTTAAGGCCTCCTGCTAAGAGATTCTTTTCTTTCCCGTGTCCCAGTTAACACAGCAAAAGCTCAGCATTTCTGTAATGTGTTTCAGATCTAGAGTTGGCTGGAGTATTTATGCCAGTTCCAGTTCTGGAACAGGGGCTGGGGTTTTATTTTAGCTCTTCATTTGTACCAAAGAAGGTCAATTCCTTCAGACCAGTTCCGGATCTGTCATTATTGAATCGTTATGTTAGGATACCAACATTCAAGATGGTTACTGTAGGACTATCCTGCCTTTTGTTTAGCAAGGGCATTATATGTCTACAATAGATTTACAGGATGTGTATCTGCATATTCCGATTCATCCAGATCACTTTTAGTGTCTGAGATTCTCTTTTTAGACAAGCATTACCAGTTTTGTGGCTCTACCATTTGGCCTAGCCTCAGTTCCAAGAATTTTTTTCAAAAAGGTTCTCGGTGCCCCCTTTTTTCTGTAATCAGAGAATAGGGTTTTGGTATTTCCTTATTTGGACGATATCTTGGTACTTGCTCAGTCTTCTCATTTTCGAAGAATCTCATACGAATCGACTTGTGTTGTTTCTTCAATTTCATGGTTGGAGGATCAATTTACCATTCAGTTCATTGATTCCTCAGACAAGGGTAACCTTTTTAGGTTTCTAGATATATTCAGTGTCTATGACTCTGTCCTTGTCAGACAAGAGAAGTTTAACATTGATATCAGCTTGTCAAAACCTTCAGTCACAATCATTCCCTTTGGTAGCCTTATGCATGGAAATGTTGGGTCTTAGGACTGCCGCATCAGATGCGATCTCCTTTGCTCGTTTTCACATGCGACCTCTTCAGCTCTATATGCTGACCCTATGGTGCAGGGATTACTCAAAGATATCTCAATTAATATCTTTAAACCGATTTTACAACACTCTCTGACATGGTGGACAGATCACCATTGTTTAGTTCAGGGGGCTTCTTTGTTCTTCCGACCTGGACTATAATCTCAACAGATGCAAGTCTTACAGGTTGGGGAGCTGTGTGGGGGTATCTGACGGCACAAGGGGTTTGGAAATCTCAGGAGGTGAGATTTCCGATCAATATTTTGGAACTCCGTGCAATTTTCAGAACTCTTCAGTCTTGGCCTCTTCTCAAGAGAGAGTTGTTCATTTGTTTTCAGATAGACAATGTCACAACTGTGGCATACATCAATCATCAAGGAGGGACTCACAGTCCTCTGGCTATGAAAGAAGTATCTCGAATTTTGGTTTGGGCGGAATCCAGCTCCTGTCTAATCTCTGCGGTTCATATCCCAGGTATGGACAATTGGAAAGCGGATTATCTCAGTCGCCAAACGTTGCATCCGGGCGAATGGTCTCTTCACCCAGAGGTATTTCTTCAGATTGTTCAAATGTGGGAACTTCCAGAAGTAGATCTGATGGCTTCTCATCTAAACAAGAAACTTCCCAGGTATCTGTCCAGATCCCGGGATCCTCAGGCGGAGGCAGTGGATGCATTATCACTTCCTTGGAAGTATCATCCTGCCTATATCTTTCCGCCTCTAGTTCTTCTTCCAAGAGTAATCTCCAAGATTCTGAAGGAATGCTCGTTTGTTCTGCTGGTAGCTCCGGCATGGCCTCACAGGTTTTGGTATGCGGATCTTGTCCGGATGGCCTCTTGCCAACCGTGGACTTTTCCGTTAAGACCAGACCTTTTGTCTCAAGGTCCTTTTTCCATCAGGATCTGAAATCCTTAAATTTAAAGGTATGGAGATTGAACGCTTGATTCTTGGTCAAAGAGGTTTCTCTGACTCTGTGATTAATACTGTGTTACAGGCTCGTAAATCTGTATCCAGAGAGATATATTATAGAGTCTGGAAGACTTATATTTCTTGGTGTCTTTCTCATCATTTTTCTTGGCATTCTTTTAGAATACCGAGAATATTACAGTTTCTTCAGGATGGTTTAGATAAGGGTTTGTCCGCAAGTTCCTTGAAAGGTCAAATCTCTGCTCTTTCTGTTCTTTTTCACAGACAGATTGCTATTCTTCCTGATATTCATTGTTTTGTACAAGCTTTGGTTCGTATAAAGCCTGTCATTAAGTCAATTTCTCCTCCTTGGAGTTTGAATTTGGTTCTGGGGGCTCTTCAAGCTCCTCCATTTGAACCTATGCATTCATTGGATATTAAATTACTTTCTTGGAAAGTTTTGTTCCTTTTGGCCATCTCTTCTGCTAGAAGAGTTTCTGAATTATCTGCTCTTTCTTGTGAGTCTCCTTTTCTGATTTTTCATCAGGATAAGGCGGTGTTGCGAACTTCTTTTGAATTTTTACCTAAGTTGTGAATTCCAACAACATTAGTAGAGACATTGTGGTTCCTTCATTATGTCTTAATCCTAAGAATTCTAAGGAGAAATCGTTGCATTCTTTGGATATTATTAGAGCTTTGAAATATTATGTTGAAGCTACTAAGTCTTTCCGAAAGACTTCAAGTTTATTTGTTATCTTTTCCGGTTTTAGAAAGGCCAGAAAACTTCTGCCATTTCTTTGGCATCTTGGTTGAAATCTTTAATTCATCTTGCCTATGTTGAGTCGGGTAAGACTCCGCCTCATAGGATTACAGCTCATTCTACTAGGTCAGTTTCTACTTCCTGGGCGTTTAGGAATGAAGCTTCGGTTGATCAGATTTGCAAAGCGGCAACTTGGTCCTCTTTGCATACTTTTACCAAATTCTACCATTTTGTTGTATTTTCTTCTTCTGAAGCAGTTTTTGGTAGAAAAGTACTTCAGGCAGCGTTTTCAGTTTGAATCTTCTGCTTATGTTTTTTCATTTAAACTTTATTTTGGGTGTGGATTATTTTCAGCAGGAATTGGCTGTCTTTATTTTATCCCTCCCTCTCTAGTGACTCTTGTGTGGAAAGATCCACATCTTGGGTAGTCATTATCCCATACGTCACTAGCTCATGGACTCTTGCTAATTACATGAAAGAAAACATAATTTATGTAAGAACTTACCTGATAAATTCATTTCTTTCATATTAGCAAGAGTCCATGAGGCCCGCCCTTTTTTTGTGGTGGTTATGATTTTTTTGTATAAAGCACAATTATTCCAATTCCTTATTTTATATGCTTTCGCACTTTTTTCTTATCACCCCACTTCTTGGCTATTCGTTAAACTGAATTGTGGGTGTGGTGAGGGGTGTATTTATAGGCATTTTAAGGTTTGGGAAACTTTGCCCCTCCTGGTAGGAATGTATATCCCATACGTCACTAGCTCATGGACTCTTGCTAATATGAAAGAAATGAATTTATCAGGTAAGTTCTTACATAAATTATGTTTTTTCCCTGCATGCTGTTAGGCTTGCGGGGGCAGAAAATGTTTCTTTTTATTGCGTCATTTTTGGCGCAAAAATTTGTCATTTCCGGCGCCGTAGTTGACGCCGGAAGTTGTATTCTGTTAACGTCATTTTTGACGCATGCGTATTCAGACTTTTTTTGCGCCAAAAAATGTGGGCGTCGGTTTCGCCGTCAGAGGATGTGGCGTCATACTTGGCGCCAAAAATATGGGCGTTGTATTTGGCGCCAATAATGTGGGCGTCATATTTGGCGCCAAAAAATGTGGGCGGATTTTTTGTTCCACTTTTTTTCCTCACATTATTTAAACCTCACTTTTTTATTGCTTCTGATTTCTAGAAGCTTATTATTTTGCATTCTTTCCCATTCCTGAAACTGTCATTTAAGGAATTTGATAATTTTGCTTTAAATATTGTTTTTTTCTATTACATATTGCAAGATTTCACTGTTTCTGTTTCAAAACGTACTAAGGGATTCCTGTTGACTGAGTTCAGTCCTACCAAAGCTAAGTTCATTTTTTAAATGTTATGAATGTTTATCTTTAGCTATGGTTTGTTATAAGTTTCATGATAAACTTTTACATGCAGAATCCATTAGTATTTATGCTTTATATATTGCTATTTTTTTTTTACATCTTATGTACAAGAAATACTTAGAAGATTTATAAGAATATTTCTCCAACATAGGTGTGTCCGGTCCACGGCGTCATCCTTACTTGTGGGGGATATTCTCTTCCCCAACAGGAAATGGCAAAGAGCCCAGCAAAGCTGGTCACATGATCCCTCCTAGGCTCCGCCTACCCCAGTCATTCTCTTTGCCGTTGTACAGGCAACATCTCCACGGAGATGGCTTAGAGTTTTTTAGTGTTTAACTGTAGTTTTTATTATTCAATCAAGAGTTTGTTATTTTGAAATAGTGCTGGTATGTACTATTTACTCAGAAACAGAAAAGAGATGAAGATTTCTGTTTGTATGAGGAAAATGATTTTAGCAACCGTCACTAAAATCCATGGCTGTTCCACACAGGACTGTTGAGAGCAATTAACTTCAGTTGGGGGAACAGTGAGCAGTCTCTTGCTGCTTGAGGTATGACACATTCTAACAAGACGATGTAATGCTGGAAGCTGTCATTTTCCCTATGGGATCCGGTAAGCCATGTTTATTACGATCGTAAATAAGGGCTTCACAAGGGCTTATTAAGACTGTAGACTTTTTCTGGGCTAAATCGATTCATTATTAACACATATTTAGCCTTGAGGAATCATTTTATTTGGGTATTTTGATATAATAATATCGGCAGGCACTGTTTTAGACACCTTATTCTTTAGGGGCTTTCCCAAAGCATAGGCAGAGCCTCATTTTCGCGCCGGTGTTGCGCACTTGTTTTTGAGAGGCATGGCATGCAGTCGCATGTGAGAGGAGCTCTGATACTTAGAAAGGACTTTCTGAAGGCGTCATTTGGTATCGTATTCCCCTTTGGGCTTGGTTGGGTCTCAGCAAAGCAGATACCAGGGACTGTAAAGGGGTTAAAGTTCAAAACGGCTCCGGTTCCGTTATTTTAAGGGTTAAAGCTTCCAAATTTGGTGTGCAATACTTTTAAGGCTTTAAGACACTGTGGTGAAAATTTGGTGAATTTTGAACAATTCCTTCATGTTTTTTCGCAATTGCAGTAATAAAGTGTGTTCAGTTTAAAATTTAAAGTGACAGTAACGGTTTTATTTTAAAACGTTTTTTGTACTTTGTTATCAAGTTTATGCCTGTTTAACATGTCTGAACTACCAGATAGACTGTGTTCTGAATGTGGGGAAGCCAGAATTCCTATTCATTTAAATAAATGTGATTTATGTGACAATGACAATGATGCCCAAGATGATTCCTCAAGTGAGGGGAGTAAGCATGGTACTGCATCATTCCCTCCTTCGTCTACACGAGTCTTGCCCACTCAGGAGGCCCCTAGTACATCTAGCGCGCCAATACTCCTTACTATGCAACAATTAACGGCTGTAATGGATAATTCTGTCAAAAACATTTTAGCCAAAATGAACACTTATCAGCGTAAGCGCGACTGCTCTGTTTTAAATACTGAAGAGCATGACGACGCTGATAATAATGTTTCTGAAGGGCCCCTAACCCAGTCTGATGGGGCCAGGGAGGTTTTGTCTGAGGGAGAAATTACTGATTCAGGGAACATTTCTCAACAAGCTGAACCTGATGTGATTACATTTAAATTTAAGTTGGAACATCTCCGCATTCTGCTTAAGGAGGTATTATCCACTCTGGATGATTGTGACAAGTTGGTCATCCCAGAGAAACTATGTAAAATGGACAAGTTCCTAGAGGTGCCGGGGCTCCCAGAAGCTTTTCCTATACCCAAGCGGGTGGCGGACATTGTTAATAAAGAATGGGAAAGGCCCGGTATTCCTTTCGTCCCTCCCCCCATATTTAAAAAATTGTTTCCTATGGTCGACCCCAGAAAGGACTTATGGCAGACAGTCCCCAAGGTCGAGGGAGCGGTTTCCACTTTAAACAAACGCACCACTATACCCATAGAGGATAGTTGTGCTTTCAAAGATCCTATGGATAAAAAATTAGAAGGTTTGCTTAAAAAGATGTTTGTTCAGCAGGGTTACCTTCTACAACCAATTTCATGCGTTGTCCCTGTCGCTACAGCCGCATGTTTCTGGTTCGATGAGCTGATAAAGGCGGTCGATAGTGATTCTCCTCCTTATGAGGAGATTATGGACAGAATCAATGCTCTCAAATTGGCTAATTCTTTTACCCTAGACGCCACTTTGCAATTGGCTAGGTTAGCGGCTAAGAATTCTGGGTTTGCTATTGTGGCGCGCAGAGCGCTTTGGTTGAAATCTTGGTCGGCTGATGCGTCTTCCAAGAACAAGCTACTTAACATTCCTTTCAAGGGGAAAACGCTGTTTGGCCCTGACTTGAAAGAGATTATCTCTGATATCACTGGGGGTAAGGGCCACGCCCTTCCTCAGGATCGGCCTTTTCAAGGCAAAAAATAAACCTAATTTTCGTCCCTTTCGTAGAAACGGACCAGCCCAAAGTGCTACGTCCTCTAAGCAAGAGGGTAATACTTCTCAAGCCAAGCCAGCTTGGAGACCAATGCAAGGCTGGAACAAGGGAAAGCAGGCCAAGAAACCTGCCACTGCTACCAAGACAGCATGAAATGTTGGCCCCCGATCCGGGACCGGATCTGGTGGGGGGCAGACTCTCTCTCTTCGCTCAGGCTTGGGCAAGAGATGTTCTGGATCCTTGGGCGCTAGAAATAGTCTCCCAAGGTTATCTTCTGGAATTCAAGGGGCTTCCCCCAAGGGGGAGGTTCCACAGGTCTCAGTTGTCTTCAGACCACATAAAAAGACAGGCATTCTTACATTGTGTAGAAGACCTGTTAAAAATGGGAGTGATTCATCCTGTTCCATTAAGAGAACAAGGGATGGGGTTCTACTCCAATCTGTTCATAGTTCCCAAAAAAGAGGGAACGTTCAGACCAATCTTAGATCTCAAGATCTTAAACAAGTTTCTCAAGGTTCCATCGTTCAAGATGGAAACCATTCAAACTATTCTTCCTTCCATCCAGGAAGGTCAATTCATGACCACGGTGGATTTAAAGGATGCGTATCTACATATTCCTATCCACAAGGAACATCATCGGTTCCTAAGGTTCTCATTCCTGGACAAGCATTACCAGTTCGTGGCGCTTCCTTTCGGATTAGCCACTGCTCCAAGGATTTTCACAAAGGTACTAGGGTCCCTTCTAGCTGTGCTAAGACCAAGGGGCATTGCTGTAGTACCTTACTTGGACGACATTCTGATTCAAGCGTCGTCCCTTCCTCAAGCAAAGGCTCACACGGATATTGTCCTGGCCTTTCTCAGATCTCACGGATGGAAAGTGAACGTGGAAAAGAGTTCTCTATCTCCGTCAACAAGGGTTCCCTTCTTGGGAACAATAATAGACTCCTTAGAAATGAGGATATTTCTGGCAGAGGCCAGAAAAACAAAACTTCTAGACTCTTGTCGGATACTTCATTCCGTTCCTCTTCCTTCCATAGCTCAGTGCATGGAAGTGATCGGGTTGATGGTAGCGGCAATGGACATAGTTCCTTTTGCGCGCATTCATCTAAGACCATTACAACTGTGCATGCTCAGTCAGTGGAATGGGGATTATACAGACTTGTCTCCGAAGATACAAGTAAATCAGAGGACCAGAGACTCACTCCGTTGGTGGCTGTCCCTGGACAACCTGTCACAAGGGATGACATTCCGCAGACCAGAGTGGGTCATTGTCACGACCGACGCCAGTCTGATGGGCTGGGGCGCGGTCTGGGGATCCCTGAAAGCTCAGGGTCTTTGGTCTCGGGAAGAATCTCTTCTACCGATAAATATTCTGGAACTGAGAGCGATATTCAATGCTCTCAAGGCTTGGCCTCAGCTAGCGAGGGCCAAGTTCATACGGTTTCAATCAGACAACATGACAACTGTTGCGTACATCAACCATCAGGGGGGAACAAGGAGTTCCCTAGCGATGGAAGAAGTGACCAAAATCATTCTATGGGCGGAGTCTCACTCCTGCCACCTGTCTGCTATCCACATCCCAGGAGTGGAAAATTGGGAAGCGGATTTTCTGAGTCGTCAGACATTGCATCCGGGGGAGTGGGAACTCCATCCGGAAATCTTTGCCCAAGTCACTCAGCTGTGGGGCATTCCAGACATGGATCTGATGGCCTCTCGTCAGAACTTCAAAGTTCCTTGCTACGGGTCCAGATCCAGGGATCCCAAGGCGGCTCTAGTGGATGCACTAGTAGCACCTTGGACCTTCAAACTAGCTTATGTGTTCCCACCGTTTCCTCTCATCCCCAGGCTGGTAGCCAGGATCAATCAGGAGAGGGCGTCGGTGATCTTGATAGCTCCTGCGTGGCCACGCAGGACTTGGTATGCAGATCTGGTGAATATGTCATCGGCTCCACCTTGGAAGCTACCTTTGAGACGAGACCTTCTTGTTCAGGGTCCGTTCGAACATCCGAACCTGGTTTCACTCCAGCTGACTGCTTGGAGATTGAACGCTTGATCTTATCGAAGCGAGGGTTCTCAGATTCTGTTATCGATACTCTTGTTCAGGCCAGAAAGCCTGTAACTAGAAAGATTTACCACAAAATTTGGAAAAAATATATCTGTTGGTGTGAATCTAAAGGATTCCCTTGGGACAAGGTTAAGATTCCTAAGATTCTATCCTTCCTTCAAGAAGGATTGGAAAAAGGATTATCTGCAAGTTCCCTGAAGGGACAGATTTCTGCCTTGTCTGTGTTACTTCACAAAAAGCTGGCAGCTGTGCCAGATGTTCAAGCCTTTGTTCAGGCTCTGGTTAGAATTAAGCCTGTTTACAAACCTTTGACTCCTCCTTGGAGTCTCAATTTAGTTCTTTCAGTTCTTCAGGGGGTTCCGTTTGAACCCTTACATTCCGTTGATATTAAGTTATTATCTTGGAAAGTTTTGTTTTTAGTTGCAATTTCTTCTGCTAGAAGAGTTTCAGAATTATCTGCTCTGCAGTGTTCTCCTCCTTATCTGGTGTTCCATGCAGATAAGGTGGTTTTACGTACTAAACCTGGTTTTCTTCCAAAAGTTGTTTCTAACAAAAACATTAACCAGGAGATTATCGTACCTTCTCTGTGTCCGAAACCAGTTTCAAAGAAGGAACGTTTGTTGCACAATTTGGATGTTGTTCGCGCTCTAAAATTCTATTTAGATGCTACAAAGGATTTTAGACAAACATCTTCCTTGTTTGTTGTTTATTCCGGTAAAAGGAGAGGTCAAAAAGCAACTTCTACCTCTCTCTCTTTTTGGATTAAAAGCATCATCAGATTGGCTTACGAGACTGCCGGACGGCAGCCTCCCGAAAGAATCACAGCTCATTCCACTAGGGCTGTGGCTTCCACATGGGCCTTCAAGAACGAGGCTTCTGTTGATCAGATATGTAGGGCAGCGACTTGGTCTTCACTGCACACTTTTACCAAATTTTACAAGTTTGATACTTTTGCTTCTTCTGAGGCTATTTTTGGGAGAAAGGTTTTGCAAACCGTGGTGCCTTCCATTTAGGTGACCTGATTTGCTCCCTCCCTTCATCCGTGTCCTAAAGCTTTGGTATTGGTTCCCACAAGTAAGGATGACGCCGTGGACCGGACACACCTATGTTGGAGAAAACAGAATTTATGTTTACCTGATAAATTACTTTCTCCAACGGTGTGTCCGGTCCACGGCCCGCCCTGGTTTTTTTAATCAGGTCTGATAATTTATTTTCTTTAACTACAGTCACCACGGTACCATATGGTTTCTCCTATGCAAATATTCCTCCTTAACGTCGGTCGAATGACTGGGGTAGGCGGAGCCTAGGAGGGATCATGTGACCAGCTTTGCTGGGCTCTTTGCCATTTCCTGTTGGGGAAGAGAATATCCCCCACAAGTAAGGATGACGCCGTGGACCGGACACACCGTTGGAGAAAGTAATTTATCAGGTAAACATAAATTCTGTTTTTTCTGATTCTATTTTAAAGGCTTTGTCTGACATCGTGCCTTCTAATAAAATTTTTAGGTCTTTTTCAAACTACTTTTTTAATTATTGAAGTTTCAAATGACCAACAACATACTGATTTATCGTTCTCTGATGATGTTTTTTCTCATTCAGAATTTTCTTCATCAGATATTGACACTAACAAATCTACTTTTTAATTTTTTTTATTAACCCCTTAATGACCGGACCTTTTTTCAATTTTCTTACCCTTAATGACAATGGCTATTTTTACATTTCTGCAGTGTTTGCGTTTAGCTGTAATTTTCCTCTTACTCGTTTACTGTACCCACACATATTATATACAGTTTTTCTCGTCATTAAATGGACTTTCTAAAGATACCATTATTTTCATCATATCTTATAATTTACTAAAAAAAATGATAAAATATGAGGAAAAAATGGGAAAAAAACACACTTTTTATAAATTTGACCCCCAAAATCTGTTACACATCTACAACCACCAAAAAACACCCATGCTAAATAGTTTATAAATTTTGTCCTGAGTTTAGAAATACCCAATGTTTACACGTTCTTTGCTTTTTTTGCAATTTATGGGGCAATAAATACAAGTAGCACTTTGCTATTTCCAAACCACTTTTTTTCAAAATTAGCGCTAGTTACTTTGGAACCCTGATATCTGTCAGGAATACCTGAATATCCCTTGACATGTATATATTTTGTTTTAGAAGACATCCCAAAGTATTGATCTAGGCCCATTTTGGTATATTTCATGCCACCATTTCACCGCCAAATGCGATAAAAAAAAAAAAAAAAGTTCACTTTTTCACAAATTTTGTCACAAACTTTAGGTTTCCCACTGAAATTATTTACAAACAGCTTCTGCAATTATGGCACAAATGGTTGTAAATGCTTCTCTGGGATCCCCTTTTTCAGAAATAACAGACTTATATGGCTTTGTGGTTGCTTTTTGGTAATTAGAAGGCCGCTAAATGCCGTTGCGCACCACACGTGTTTTATGCCCAGGAATGAAGGGGTTAATTAGGGAGCTTGTAGGGTTAATTTTAGCTTTAGTGTAGTGTAGTAGACAACCCAAGTATTGATCTAGGACCATTTTGGTATATTTTATGCCACCATTTCACCGCCAAATGCGAGCAAATAAAAAAAAAAAAAACTTTACATTTTCACAATTTTAGGTTTCTCACTGAAATTATTTACAAACAGCTTGTGCTATTATGGCACAAATGGTTGTAAATGCTTCTCTGGGATCCCCTTTTTCAGAAATAACAGACTTATATGGCTTTGTGGTTGCTTTTTGGTAATTAGAAGGCCGCTAAATGCCGCTGCGCACCACACGTGTTTTATGCCCAGGAATGAAGGGGTTAATTAGGGAGCTTGTAGGGTTAATTTTAGCTTTAGTGTAGTGTAGTAGACAACCCCAAGTATTGATCTAGGACCATTTTGGTATATTTTATGCCACCATTTCACCGCCAAATGCGAGCAAATTAAAAAAAAAAAACTTTACATTTTCACAATTTTAGGTTTCTCACTGAAATTATTTACAAACAGCTTGTGCTATTATGGCAGAAATTGTTGTAAAAGCTTCTCTGGGATCCCCTTTGTTCAGAAATAGCAGACTTATATGGCTTTGGCGTTGCTTTTTGGTAATTAGAAGGCCGCTAAATGCTGCTGCGCAACACACATGAATTATGCCCAGCAGTGAAGGGGTTAAATTAGGTAGCTTGTAGGGAGCTTGCAGGGTTAATTTTAGAGATCAGCCTCCCACCTGACACATCCCACCCCCTGATCCCTCCCAAACAGCTCTCTTCTCTCCCCCACCCCACAATTGTTCCCGCCATCTTAAGTACTGGCAGAAAGTCTGGCAGTACTAAATAAAAGTTTTTTTGTTTTTTTTTAAATAAAAATAATAAAATATTTTAGTTGTGATGGACCCCTGCCTTAGCACCAACCTCCCTGATCCCCCCCTCCAGCTCTCTAACCCTCTCCCCTACCTAATTACCGCCATCTTGGGTACTACCCAGTTTGGCCCCACAAACCAAAGTATTTTAATTTTATTTATAACTTTTATTTTTAATTATTTCTGTAGTGTAGCAGCCCCCCCCCCCCACAATACCCCCTCCCAGATCCTTTTATATGTAAAAAAAACAAAACAAAAAAACTTTTTTTTCCCCTTCCTTCCTTCATTGGTGTCAGTGTGGCTAATGCACCTCCGTGCACGTGCGCCCGCGTGCATGTGCACGTACGCGCGCATCGTGCACGCGCGCACGCGCTCCCTCCTCCCACCCAGACAACGGCACCATCGCTACCGGTGCAGAGAGGGCCACAGAGTGGCTCTCTCTGCATCGGAGGCTTGTAAAGGGGTATTGCAGGATGCCTCCATATCGAGGCATCACTGCAATACCCTCAGAGCTGCTGAAAGCGATTGTGATCACTTCCAGCACTCTGATAGACAACTGACGTACCAGGTACGTCTATTGTCATTAACAGTTAGTTTTTGCATGACGTACCTGGTATGTCAGTTGTCATTAAGGGGTTAAAGTACATTTGTTCTTTGTTGAAAAGGTGTTGATCATTTTGGATATTAAGGTAACTAGTTCTTTTCCAAGACTAGCTAACATTTTATTTCTGCTTATTTATTCTTCTGTGTTTTCAGATGTTTTTTTCCAGTTCCTCATACTAGGGAATGGAATAGGCTGAGAATTTTCTTTTTTTCCTTCTTCAAAGGTTTTAAACTATATTCTTTGCCGGGAGTTAAATTCAATTTTGAGGGTTCTCCAATTTATTGGGGCTATCTCTACTCCTGCTAATTATGCTATTGTTTCTATAGCAAAATAGTATTTATTTTCCTTTAGATGGTTGTATCTTATTTAAGGAAAATTATTTATTTTCAGGTACTTTTCTTGGACCTGTGATTTATTTGGATGATGTTGCAATTGCTTCATTTTTCTGTTTACTTTAAGATCAAGTATCAGATTATGATTTATTTTAGCATTGTTAAAGGGACAAAATCTACTAGACTAGGTGCTTTTGCATTTGTTGATTATGCAAGTCCAGTGTGTTGACTGGTCCTTTAACTGGACTATCATGCTAATTATTTCATTTGTGTCTTCATTTTATTGAATATTTTCGCAAATTAGGTTTAATCTATGTCTTTAGCTGTTTTAGCTAGAAGAATTTTGTGATTTCTAAAAATCCATATTTCTTTTTTTCTAAGATAATCAATTATTTGGTTTATAATTGGATTCAATTCTTAACTGTTACTCTGGGCTTCAAGATTGAGTTTTAAGACTAAAACTTTAAGCTTATATTAGTTTGGTTGTTCTTATTAAGGAACGAATTCCTGAATTCTTTCCCAAGTAACATGTTTTTAATTGGAATTTTTTTTAGTTCAAAATCAGCTCCCTAAAATTGCAATGTATGTGCCGTGTTCCAGCTTGGCTGGTAAGGGGCAGGTTAAGACTTTTTTGAAATTTGTTTGGTTCTATTCGGTCCAAATTTCTTTGATTTTGGGTACAGAATAAGTTCAGAATAAACCGTCTGTGAGAAGTCTTTTTTCTCTATTATATTCCAGCTATTCCAGTAAGGCTAACACTTTCTTTAAGTGTGTTTCGGTCCTATATATTTTGGGTAATGTTGAAGCGCGGCTGATCACCCGTTGGGGCTCAAGCGCTGCTCAGACCTGGAATTTTCTGGGGTATTTCTTCCAGTTCCATTTTCAGGAACTGGGTTTTAGGGTTTTATTCAAAACTATTCTGCCTTTTTTTGGTCAGTGGTAGCATTATTTGTTTTCATTAGATACAATAGATGCATTTCTTCATTTCCTGTTTTCATTCAGATTATTTTCTGAGGCTGTGGAATCTCATATGATTCAACTTTGTTCTTTCAGGACATAGTTAGAGGATCTTTTTCTCTTGTTAAGTGTATCCAGTCCACGGATCATCCATTACTTGTGGGATATTCTCCTCCCCAACAGGAAGTTGCAAGAGGATCACCCACAGCAGAGCTGCTATATAGCTCCTCCCCTCACTGCCATATCCAGTCATTCTCTTGCAACTCTAAGATGGAGGTCGTAAGAGGACTGTGGTGTTTTATACTTAGTTTATTTCTTCAATCAAAAGTTTGTTATTTTTAAATGGTACCGGAGTGTACTGTTTATCTCAGGCAGTATTTAGAAGAAGAATCTGCCTGCGTTTTCTATGATCCTAGCAGAAGTAACTAAGATCCTTTGCTGTTCTCACATATTCTGAGGAGTGAGGTAACTTCAGAGGGGGAATAGCGTGCAGGTTTTCCTGTAATAAGGTATGTGCAGTTAAAATATTTTTCTAGGGATGGAATTTGCTAGAAAATGCTGCTGATACCGAAGTAATGTAAGTAAAGCCTTAAATGCAGTGATAGCGACTGGTATCAGGCTTATTAATAGAGATACACACTCTTATAAAAGTGTATTTTAAAACGTTTGCTGGCATGTTTAATCGTTTTTTACATATGTTTGGTGATAAAACTTATTGGGGCCTAATTTTTTCCACATGGCTGGCTTGAATTTTGCCTAGAAACAGTTCCCTGAGGCTTCCCACTGTTGTAATATGACTGGGAGGGGCCTATTTTAGCGTTTTTTTGCACAGCAAAAATTACAGACACAGACATCCAGCATCTTCCTGCATGATCCAGGACTTCTCTGAAGGGCTCAAAAGGCTTCAAAAGTCGTATTGAGGGAGGTAAAAAGCCACAGTAGAGCTGTGGCAGTTGTTGTGACTGTTTAAAAAACGTTTCTTTCATGTAATTAGCAAGAGTCCATGAGCTAGTGACGTATGGGATATACATTCCTACCAGGAGGGGCAAAGTTTCCCAAACCCCAAAATGCCTACAAATACACCCCTCACCACACCCACAATTCAGTTTTTACAAACTTTGCCTCCGATGGAGGTGGTGAAGTAAGTTTGTGCTAGATTCTACGTTGATATGCGCTCCGCAGCAAGTTGGAGCCCGGTTTTCCTCTCAGCGTGCAGTGAATGTCAGAGGGATGTGAGGAGAGTATTGCCTATTTGAATGCAGTGATCTCCTTCTACGGGGTCTATTTCATAGGTTCTCTGTTATCGGTCGTAGAGATTCATCTCTTACCTCCCTTTTCAGATCGACGATATACTCTTATATATACCATTACCTCTGCTGATTCTCGTTTCAGTACTGGTTTGGCTTTCTACAAACATGTAGATGAGTGTCCTGGGGTAAGTAAATCTTATTTTCTGTGACACTCTAAGCTATGGTTGGGCACTTTGTTTATAAAGTTCTAAATATATGTATTCAAACATTTATTTGCCTTGACTCAGAATATTCAACATTCCTTATTTTTCAGACAGTCAGTTTCATATTTGGGATAATGCATTTGAATTAATCATTTTTTCTTACCTTCAAAAATTTGACTCTTTTTCTCTGTGGGCTGTTAGGCTCGCGGGGGCTGAAAATGCTTCATTTTATTGCGTCATTCTTGGCGCAGACTTTTTTGGCGCAAAAAAAATCTTTTCCGTTTCCGGCGTCATACGTGTCACCGGAAGTTGCGTCATTTTTTGACGTTATTTTGCGCCAAAAGTGTTGACGTTCCGGATGTGGCGTCATTTTTGGCGCCAAAAGCATTTAGGCGCCAAATAATTTTTTTGGCGCTAAAAAATATGGGCGTCGCTTTTGTCTCCACATTATTTAAGTCTCATTTTTCATTGCTTCTGGTTGCTAGAAGCTTGTTCTTTGGCATTTTTTCCCATTCCTGAAACTGTCATTTAAGGAATTTGATCAATTTTGCTTTATATGTTGTTTTTTCTCTTACATATTGCAAGATGTCTCATGTTGCATCTGAGTCAGAAGATACTACAGGAAAATCGCTGTCTAGTGCTGGATCTACCAAAGCTAAGTGTATCTGCTGTAAACTTTTGGTAGCTATTCCTCCGGCTGTTGTTTGTATTAATTGTCATGACAAACTTGTTAATGCAGATAATATTTCCTTTAGTAAAGTACCATTGTCTGTTGCAGTTCCTTCAACATCTAAGGTGCAGAATGTTCCTGATAACATTAGAGATTTTGTTTCTAAATATAAAGAAGGCTATGTCTGTTATTTCTCCTTCTAGTAAACGTAAAAAATCTTTTAAAACTTCTCTCCCTACAGATGAATTTTTAAATGAACATCATCATTCTGATTCTGATGACTCTTCTGGTTCAGAGGATTCTGTCTCAGAGATTGATGCTGATAAATCTTCATATTTATTTAAAATGGAATTTATTCGTTCTTTACTTAAAGAAGTACTAATTGCTTTAGAAATAGAGGATTCTGGTCCTCTTGATACTAATTCTAAACGTTTGGATAAGGTATTTAAATCTCCTGTGGTTATTCCAGAAGTTTTTCCTGTTCCTAATGCTATTTCTGCAGTAATTTCCAAAGAATGGGATAAATTGGGTAATTCATTTACTCCTTCTAAACGTTTTAAGCAATTATATCCTGTGCCGTCTGACAGATTAGAATTTTGGGACAAAATCCCTAAAGTCGATGGGGCTATTTCTACCCTTGCTAAACGTACTACTATTCCTACGTCAGATGGTACTTCGTTTAAGGATCCTTTAGATAGGAAAATTGAATCCTTTCTAAGAAAAGCTTATCTGTGTTCAGGTAATCTTCTTAGACCTGCTATATCTTTGGCTGATGTTGCTGCAGCTTCAACTTTTTGGTTGGAAACTTTAGCGCAACAAGTAACAGATCATGATTCTCATGATATTATTATTCTTCTTCAGCATGCTAATAATTTTATCTGTGATGCCATTTTTGATATTATCAGAGTTGATGTCAGGTTTATGTCTCTAGCTATTTTAGCTAGAAGAGCTTTATGGCTTAAGACTTGGAATGCTGATATGGCTTCTAAATCAACTCTACTTTCCATTTCTTTCCAGGGTAACAAATTATTTGGTTCTCAGTTGGATTCTATTATCTCAACTGTTACTGGTGGGAAAGGAACTTTTTTACCACAGGATAAAAAATCTAAAGGTAAAAACAGGGCTAATAATCGTTTTCGTTCCTTTCGTTTCAACAAAGAACAAAAGCCTAATCCTTCATCCTCAGGAGCAGTTTCAGTTTGGAAACCATCTCCAGTCTGGAATAAATCCAAGCCTGCTAGAAAGGCAAAGCCTGCTTCTAAGTCCTCATGAAGGTGCGGCCCTCATTCCAGCTCAGCTGGTAGGGGGCAGGTTACGTTTTTTCAAAGAAATTTGGATCAATTCTGTTCACAATCTTTGGATTCAGAACATTGTTTCAGAAGGGTACAGAATTGGTTTCAAGATGAGACCTCCTGCAAAGAGATTTTTTCTTTCCCGTGTCCCAGTAAATCCAGTGAAAGCTCAAGCATTTCTGAATTGTGTTTCAGATCTAGAGTTGGCTGGAGTAATTATGCCAGTTCCAGTTCCGGAACAGGGGATGGGGTTTTATTCAAATCTCTTCATTGTACCAAAGAAGGAGAATTCCTTCAGACCAGTTCTGGATCTAAAAATATTGAATCGTTATGTAAGGATACCAACGTTCAAGATGGTAACTGTAAGGACTATCTTGCCTTTTGTTCAGCAAGGGCATTATATGTCCACAATAGATTTACAGGATGCATATCTGCATATTCCGATTCATCCAGATCATTATCAGTTCCTGAGATTCTCTTTTCTGGACAAGCATTACCAGTTTGTGGCTCTGCCGTTTGGCCTAGCTACAGCTCCAAGAATTTTTTCAAAGGTTCTCGGTGCCCTTCTGTCTGTAATCAGAGAACAGGGTATTGTGGTATTTCCTTATTTGGACGATATCTTGGTACTTGCTCAGTCTTTACATTTAGCAGAATCTCATACGAATCGACTTGTGTTGTTTCTTCAAGATCATGGTTGGAGGATCAATTTACCAAAAAGTTCATTGATTCCTCAGACAAGGGTAACCTTTCTGGGTTTCCAGATAGATTCAGTGTCCATGACTCTGTCTTTAACAGACAAGAGACGTCTAAAATTGATTTCAGCTTGTCGAAACCTTCAGTCACAATCATTCCCTTCGGTAGCCTTATGCATGGAAATTCTAGGTCTTATGACTGCTGCATCGGACGCGATCCCCTTTGCTCGTTTTCACATGCGACCTCTTCAGCTCTGTATGCTGAATCAATGGTGCAAGGATTACACAAAGATATCTCAATTAATATCTTTAAAACCGATTGTTCGACACTCTCTAACGTGGTGGACAGATCACCATCGTTTAATTCAGGGGGCTTCTTTTGTGCTTCCGACCTGGACTGTAATTTCAACAGATGCAAGTCTCACAGGTTGGAGAGCTGTGTGGGGATCTCTGACGGCACAAGGAGTTTGGGAATCTCAGGAGGTGAGATTACCGATCAATATTTTGGAACTCCGTGCAATTTTCAGAGCTCTTCAGTTTTGGCCTCTTCTGAAGAGAGAATCGTTCATTTGTTTTCAGACAGACAATGTCACAACTGTGGCATACATCAATCATCAAGGAGGGACTCACAGTCCTCTGGCTATGAAAGAAGTATCTCGAATTTTGGTTTGGGCGGAATCCAGCTCCTGTCTAATCTCTGCGGTTCATATCCCAGGTGTAGACAATTGGGAAGCGGATTATCTCAGTCGCCAAACGTTGCATCCGGGCGAATGGTCTCTTCACCCAGAGGTATTTCTTCAAGATTGTTCAAATGTGGGAACTTCCAGAAATAGATCTGATGGCGTCTCATCTAAACAAGAAACTTCCCAGATATCTGTCCAGATTCCGGGATCCTCAGGCGGAGGCAGTGGATGCATTATCACTTCCTTGGAAGTATCATCCTGCCTATATCTTTCCGCCTCTAGTTCTTCTTCCAAGAGTAATCTCCAAGATTCTGAAGGAATGCTCTTTTGTTCTGCTGGTAGCTCCGGCATGGCCTCACAGGTTTTGGTATGCGGATCTTGTCCGGATGGCCTCTTGCCAACCGTGGACTCTTCCGTTAAGACCAGACCTTCTGTCACAAGGTCCTTTTTTCCATCAGGATCTGAAATCCTTAAATTTAAAGGTATGGAGATTGAACGCTTGATTCTTGGTCAAAGAGGTTTCTCTGACTCTGTGATTAATACTATGTTACAGGCTCGTAAATCTGTATCTAGAGAGATATATTATAGAGTCTGGAAGACTTATATTTCTTGGTGTCTTTCTCATCATTTTTCTTGGCATTCTTTTAGAATACCGAGAATTTTACAGTTTCTTCAGGATGGTTTAGATAAGGGTTTGTCTGCAAGTTCCTTGAAAGGACAAATCTCTGCTCTTTCTGTTCTTTTTCACAGAAAGATTGCTATTCTTCCTGATATTCATTGTTTTGTACAAGCTTTGGTTCGTATAAAACCTGTCATTAAGTCAATTTCTCCTCCTTGGAGTTTGAATTTGGTTCTGGGAGCTCTTCAAGCTCCTCCTTTTGAACCTATGCATTCATTGGACATTAAATTACTTTCTTGGAAAGTTTTGTTCCTTTTGGCCATCTCTTCTGCCAGAAGAGTTTCTGAATTATCTGCTCTTTCTTGTGAGTCTCCTTTTCTGATTTTTCATCAGGATAAGGCGGTGTTGCGAACTTCTTTTGAATTTTTACCTAAAGTTGTGAATTCCAAAAACATTAGTAGAGAAATTGTGGTTCCTTCATTATGTCCTAATCCTAAGAATTCTAAGGAGAAATCATTGCATTCTTTGGATGTTGTTAGAGCTTTGAAATATTATGTTGAAGCTACTAAGTCTTTCCGAAAGACTTCTAGTCTATTTGTTATCTTTTCCGGTTCTAGAAAAGGCCAGAAAGCTTCTGCCATTTCTTTGGCATCTTGGTTGAAATCTTTAATTCATCCTGCCTATGTTGAGTCGGGTAAAACTCCGCCTCAGAGGATTAAAGCTCATTCTACCAGGTCAGTTTCTACTTCCTGGGCGTTTAGGAATGAAGCTTCGGTTGATCAGATTTGCAAAGCAGCAACTTGGTCCTCTTTGCATACTTTTACTAAATTCTACCATTTTGATGTATTTTCTTCTTCTGAAGCAGTTTTTGGTAGAAAAGTACTTCAGGCAGCGGTTTCAGTCTGAATCTTCTGCTTATGTTTTTCATTAAACTTTATTTTGGGTGTGGATTATTTTCAGCAGGAATTGGCTGTCTTTATTTTATCCCTCCCTCTCTAGTGACTCTTGTGTGGAAAGATCCACATCTTGGGTAATCATTATCCCATACGTCACTAGCTCATGGACTCTTGCTCATGAAAGAAAACATAATTTATGTAAGAACTTACCTGATAAATTCATTTCTTTCATATTAGCAAGAGTCCATGAGGCCCGCCCTTTTTTTGTGGTGGTTATGATTTTTGTATAAAGCACAATTATTCCAATTCCTTATTTTATATGCTTTCGCACTTTTTTATCACCCCACTTCTTGGCTATTCGTTAAACTGAATTGTGGATGTGGTGAGGGGTGTATTTGTAGGCATTTTGGGGTTTGGGAAACTTTGCCCCTCCTGGTAGGAATGTATATCCCATACGTCACTAGCTCATGGACTCTTGCTAATATGAAAGAAATTAATTTATCAGGTAAGTTCTTACATAAATTATGTTTTTTGTCATTTGTTATTCCGTTTTTGGTATTAAGGGGTTAATCATCCATTTGCAAGTGGGTGCAATGCTCTGCTAACTTATTACATACACTGTAAAATTTTCGTTAGTGTAACTGCATTTTTTCACTGTTATTTCAAAATTTGGGAAAATTTGTGTTTCTTAAAGGCGCAGTAACGTTTTTTATATTGCTTGTAAACTTGTTTTAAAGTGTTTTCCAAGCTTGCTAGTCTCATTGCTAGTCTGTTTAAACATGTCTGACACAGAGGAACCTACTTGTTTATTATGTTTGAAAGCCATGGTGGAGCCCCATAGGAGAATGTGTACTAAATGTATTGATTTAACCTTAAGCAGTAAAGATCAGTCTTTATCTATAAAAGAATTATCACCAGAGGGTTCTGTCGAGGGGGAAGTTATGCCGACTAACTCTCCCCACGTGTCAGACCCTTCGCCTCCCGCTCAGGGGACGAACGCTAATATGGCGCCAATTACATCAGGGACGCCCATAGCGATTACCTTGCAGGACATGGCTGCAATCATGAATAATACCCTGTCAGAGGTATTATCTAGATTGCCTGAATTAAGAGGCCAGCGCGATAGCTCTGGGGTTAGGAGAGATACAGAGCGCGCAAATGCTGTTAGAGCCATGTCTGATACTGCGTCACAGTATGCAGAACATGAGGACGGAGAGCTTCAGTCTGTGGGTGACATCTCTGACTCGGGGAAACCTGATTCAGAGATTTCTAATTTTAAATTTAAGCTTGAGAACCTCCGTGTATTGCTTGGGGAGGTATTAGCTGCTCTGAATGACTGTAACACAGTTGCAATTCCAGAGAAATTGTGTAGGCTGGATAGATACTATGCGGTGCCGGTGTGTAATGACGTTTTTCCTATACCTAAAAGGCTTACAGAAATTATTAGCAAGGAGTGGGATAGACAGACCCGGTGTGCCCTTTTCCCCACCTCCTATATTTAGAAAAATGTTTCCAATAGACGCCACTACACGGGACTTATGGCAGACGGTCCCTAAGGTGGAGGGAGCAGTTTCTACTTTAGCAAAACGTACCACTATCCCGGTTGAGGACAGTTGTGCTTTTTCAGATCCAATGGATAAAAAATTGGAGGGTTACCTTAAGAAAATGTTTATTCAACAAGGTTTTATTTTACAGCCCCTTGCATGCATTGCGCCTGTCACTGCTGCGGCGGCATTCTGGTTTGAGGCCCTGGAAGAGGCCATCCAGACAGCTCCATTGAATGAAATTATTGACAAGCTTAGAACGCTTAAGCTAGCTAACTCATTTGTTTCTGATGCCATTGTTCATTTGACTAAACTAACGGCTAAGAATTCCGGATTTGCCATCCAGGCGCGTAGGGCGCTATGGCTTAAATCCTGGTCAGCTGACGTGACTTCAAAGTCTAAATTACTCAACATTCCTTTCAAGGGGCAGACCTTATTCGGGCCTGGCTTGAAGGAAATTATTGCTGACATTACTGGAGGCAAGGGTCATACCCTTCCTCAGGACAGGGCCAAATCAAAGGCCAAACAGTCTAATTTTCATGCCTTTCGAAATTTCAAGGCAGGAGCAGCATCAACTTCCTCCGCTTCAAAACAAGAGGGAACTGTTGCTCATTCCAGACAGGCCTGGAAACCTAACCAGTCCTGGAACAAGGGCAAGCAGGCCAGAAAGCCTGCTGCTGCCCCCAAGACAGCATGAAGGAACGGCCCCCTATCCGGAAACGGATCTAGTGGGGGGCAGACTTTCTCTCTTCGCCCAGGCGTGGGCAAGAGATGTTCAGGATCCCTGGGCGTTGGAGATCATATCTCAGGGATATCTTCTGGACTTCAAAGCTTCTCCTCCACAAGGGAGATTTCATCTTTCAAGGTTATCAGCAAACCAGATAAAGAAAGAGGCATTCCTAAGCTGTGTGCAAGACCTCCTAGTAATAGGAGTGATCCATCCAGTTCCGCGGACGGAACAAGGACAGGGATTTTATTCAAATCTGTTTGTGGTTCCCAAGAAAGAGGGAACCTTCAGACCAATCTTGGATCTAAAGATCTTAAACATATTCCTCAGAGTTCCATCATTCAAAATGGAAACTATTCGGACCATCCGACCCATGATCCAAGAGGGTCAGTACATGACCACAGTGGACTTAAAGGATGCCTACCTTCACATACCGATTCACAAAGATCATCATCGGTTCCTAAGGTTTGCCTTTCTAGACAGGCTTTACCAATTTGTAGCTCTTCCCTTCGGGTTGGCCACTACCCCGAGAATTTTTACAAAAGTTCTGGGCTCACTTCTGGCGGTTCTAAGACCGCAAGGCATAGCGGTGGCTCCGTATCTAGACGACATCCTGATACAGGCGTCAAGCTTTCAAATTGCCAAGTCTCATACAGAGATAGTTCTGGCATTTCTGAGGTCGCATGGGTGGAAAGTGAACGTGGAAAAGAGTTCTCTATCACCACTCACAAGAGTCTCCTTCCTAGGGACTCTTATAGATTCTGTAGAGATGAAAATTTATCTGACGGAGTCCAGGTTATCAAAACTTCTAAATGGTTGCCGTGTCCTTCATTCCATTCCACGCCCGTCAGTGGCTCAGTGCATGGAAGTAATCGGCTTAATGGTAGCGGCAATGGACATAGTGCCATTTGCGCGCCTGCATCTCAGACCGCTGCAATTATGCATGCTAAGTCAGTGGAATGGGGATTACTCAGATTTGTCCCCTCTACTAAATCTGGATCAAGAGACCAGAGATTCTCTTCTCTGGTGGCTTTCTCGGGTCCATCTGTCCAAGGGTATGACCTTTCGCAGGCCAGATTGGACGATTGTAACAACAGATGCCAGCCTTCTAGGTTGGGGCGCAGTCTGGAACTCCCTGAAGGCTCAGGGATCGTGGACTCAGGAGGAGAAACTCCTCCCAATAAATATTCTGGAGTTAAGAGCAATATTCAAGGCTCTTCTAGCTTGGCCTCAGTTAGCAACACAGAGGTTCATCAGATTTCAGTTGGACAACATCACGACTGTGGCTTACATCAACCATCAAGGGGGAACCAGGAGTTCCCTAGCGATGTTAGAAGTCTCAAAGATAATTCGCTGGGCAGAGTCTCACTCTTGCCACCTGTCAGCGATCCACATCCCAGGCGTAGAGAACTGGGAGGCGGATTTTCTAAGTCGTTAGACTTTTCATCCGGGGGAGTGGGAACTCCATCCGGAGGTGTTTGCTCAACTGGTCCATCGTTGGGGCAAACCAGAACTGGATCTCATGGCGTCTCGCCAGAACGCCAAGCTTCCTTGTTACGGATCCAAGTCCAGGGACCCGGGAGCAACGCTGATAGATGCTCTAGCAGCTCCTTGGTTCTTCAACCTGGCCTATGTGTTTCCACCGTTTCCTCTGCTCCCTCGACTGATTGCCAAAATCAAACAGGAGAGAGCATTGGTGATTCTGATAGCACCTGCGTGGCCACGCAGGACCTGGTATGCAGACCTAGTGGACATGTCATCTCTTCCACCATGGACTCTGCCTCTGAGGCAGGACCTTCTAATACAAGGTCCTTTCAATCATCCAAATCTAATTTCTCTGAGACTGACTGCATGGAGATTGAACGCTTGATTCTATCAAGGCGTGGCTTCTCCGAGTCGGTCATTGATACCTTAATACAGGCTCTGAAGCCTGTCACCAGGAAAATCTACCATAAGATATGGCGTAAATATCTTTATTGGTGTGAATCCAAGAGTTACTCATGGAGTAAGGTTAGGACTCCTAGGATATTGTCCTTTCTCCAAGAGGGTTTGGACAAAGGCTTATCAGCTAGTTCTTTAAAAGGACAGATCTCTGCTCTGTCTATTCTTTTGCACAAGCGTCTGGCAGAAGTTCCAGACGTCCAGGCATTTTGTCAGGCTTTGGTTAGGATTAAGCCTGTGTTTAAAACTGTTGCTCCCCCGTGGAGCTTAAACTTGGTTCTTAAAGTTCTTCAGGGAGTTCCGTTTGAACCCCTTCATTCCATTGATATTAAACTTTTATCTTGGAAAGTTCTGTTCTTGATGGCTATTTCCTCGGCTCGAAGAGTCTCTGAGTTATCTGCCTTACATTGTGATTCTCCTTATCTGATTTTTCATTCAGACAAGGTAGTTCTGCGTACCAAACCTGGGTTTTTACCTAAGGTGGTTTCTAACAGGAATATCAATCAAGAGATTGTTGTTCCATCATTGTGTCCTAATCCTTCTTCAAAGGAGGAACGTCTTTTGCATAATCTGGACGTAGTCCGTGCCTTGAAGTTTTACTTACAGGCTACTAAAGATTTTCGTCAAACATCTGCCCTGTTTGTCGTTTACTCTGGACAGAGGAGAGGTCAAAAAGCTTCGGCAACCTCTCTCTCCTTTTGTCTTCGGAGCATAATACGCTTAGCCTATGAGACTGCTGGACAGCAGCCCCCTGAAAGGATTACAGCTCATTCTACTAGAGCTGTGGCTTCCACCTGGGCCTTTAAAAATGAGGCCTCTGTTGAACAGATTTGCAAGGCTGCGACTTGGTCTTCGCTTCACACCTTTTCAAAATTTTACAAATTTGATTTTTGCTTCTTCGGAGGCTGTTTTTGGGAGAAAGGTTCTACAGGCAGTGGTTCCTTCAGTTTAAGTTCCTGCCTTGTCCCTCCCATCATCCGTGTACTTAAGCTTTGGTATTGGTATCCCACAAGTAATGGATGATCCGTGGACTGGATACACTTAACAAGAGAAAACATAATTTATGCTTACCTGATAAATTTATTTCTCTTGTAGTGTATCCAGTCCACGGCCCACCCTGTCCTTTTAAGGCAGGTCTAAATTTTAATTAAACTACAGTCACCATTGCACCCTATGGTTTCTCCTTTCTCGTCTTGTTTCGGTCGAATGACTGGATATGGCAGTGAGGGGAGGAGCTATATAGCAGCTCTGCTGTGGGTGATCCTCTTGCAACTTCCTGTTGGGAAGGAGAATATCCCACAAGTAATGGATGATCCGTGGACTGGATACACTACAAGAGAAATAAATTTATCAGGTAAGCATAAATTATGTTTTTTCAAAAGCTCTTGATTCCTCACACAAGGGTCACCTTTTTAGGTTTCCAGATAGTTTGTGTCACTGTCTTTGTCTCTATAAGACAAGTGACAATTTTATTGGGTTCCGTCTGTCGGTACCTTCAGTCTCTATTATTTCCTTCAGTTGCTATATATGCATGGAAGTTTTAGGTCTTATAGCTGCAGCATTGGATTCAATTCCCTTTGTTCATTTTCATAGAAAACCTTTCCAGTTTTTTATGCTGAATAATGGTGCAGGGATTCTAGGATTTCACATTTTAAATCTTCGAATCCTTATGTTTAACTATTTTGATTTGGTGGTTTAAGATCACCATCATTTAGTTCTACAGGTCTTTTTGTTTCTTTCAACCTGGAGCATGATCTCTACAGATGTGAGTCTTTTTGGTTGGGAGGCTGTCTGAGGATCTCTGTCAGCACAAGGGGTTTGGAAATCTCAGGAGGCGAGATTACCATTTGATTTTTTAGAACTCCGTGCATTCTCAGAGTTCTTCATTTAGTTTCTTTTTGAAGAAGAGACGTTTATTGATTTTCAGACAAATGTAACAACTGTGGTATATGTCAATCATCAGGGTGGGACTATCAGTCCTTAGGCTGTGCCAGAAGTATCTCGGATATTGGCTTGGGCTAAATCCAGCTCCTATCTAAATTCTGTGGGGGGGGGGGGGTTGGGGGGGGTTGGGGGGGGGTTTCCCCAGGTATATACATTTGGGAAGCAGATTATCTCTGTTAATCAAGCTTTACATCTGGGAGAATGGTCTCTCATACCCAGATATGTTTTTCAATTTTTCAGATGTGAGGATTTCCAGAAATAGATCTGTTGGCATCTCATCTGAATAAAGAACTTCCCAGGGGCCTATTCAGGTCCGGGGATCCTCAGGCGGAAGTAGTGTATGCATTGACATTTCCTTGGAATTATCATTTTGCCTATATCTTTCCGCCTCTAGTTCTTCTTACAAAAGTGATTTCCAAAATTCTAATGGAGTATTTGTTTGTACTGCTGGTGTCTCCAGCATGGCATCTCAGGTTTTGGTATGCGGATCTCATTCGGATGACCAGTTGCCAACCTTGGACACTTCCGTTAAGACCAGACCTTCTTTCTCAAGGCCCATTTTCTCTTGTTAAGTGTGTTCAGTCCACGGGTCATCCATTACTTATGGGATATATTCTCCTTCCCAACAGGAAGTTGCAAGAGGATCACCCAAGCAGAGCTGCTATATAGCTCCTCCCCTCACATGTCATATCCAGTCATTCTCTTGCAACCCTCAACAAAGAAGGAGGTCGCGAGAGGTGTTGGAGTTTTTTACTTAATTATTCTTTTATCAAAAGTTTGTTATTTTAAATGGCACCGGAGTGTGCTGTTTTTTTATCTCAGGCAGTATTTGGAAGAAGAATCTGCCTGCGTTTTCTATGATCTTAGCAGACGTAACTAAGATCCACTGGCTGTTCTCGACATTCTGAGGAGTGGGGTAACTTCAGAAAATGGGAATAGCATGCGGTGTCCCCCGCAAATGAGGTATGTGCAGTACAATATTTTCTGGGAATGGAATTGACTAAGAAAACACTGCTGTTACCCATATGATGTAAGTACAGCCTTAAATGCAGTAGTAGCGACTGGTATCAGGCTGATAAATGTATGCGCAGTTGAGTTATTTTCTAGGGACTAGAATTTGACTGAGAAAATACTGTTAATACTGAAATAATGCATAAGCCTTAACTGCAGTAGAAGCGACTGGTAGCAGGCTTAGTGATAACTTTGCATGACATTGAAAAAGTTTGTTTTTAAAACGTTTACTGGCATGTTATTCGGTTTGTGAGGTACTTTGGTGATAAATCTTTTTGGGCATGATTTTTTTCCATATGGCTAACGTATATTTCTGCATAGAAACCGTTATATCAGGTCTCCCACTGTTGTAATATGAGTGGGAGGGGCCTTTTTTTAGCGCCTTGTTGCGCAGTTAAAATTCTAGCACAGTCTTCCTGCTTCTTCCTCCTTGATCCAGGACGTCTCTAGAGAGCTCAGGGGTCTTCAAAATTCGTTTTTTAGGGAGGTAATCAGTCACAGCAGACCTGTGACAGTGTGTTTGACTGTGATAAAAGCGTTAAATCTTAAATTGATTATCCGTTTTTGGGTATTGAGGGGTTAATCACCCTTTTGCTAATGGGTGCAATCCTCTGCTAATTTAATACGTTTACTGTTAAAAATTGTTTGCTATAACTGAATTAGTTCATTGTTATTCAACTGTATTTTTTAAAAGCGCTGCAGCGTTTTTTATATTGCTTGTAAACTTATTGAAAGTTATTTCCAAGCTTGCCAGCTTCATTGCTAGTCTGTTTAAACATGTCTGATACAGACGAATCTGCTTGTTCATTATGTTTTTAAAGCCGATGTGGAGCCCAATAGAAATATGTGTACCAATTGTATTGATATTACTTTAAATAAAAGTCAGTCTTTACCGGTAAAGAAATTATCACCAGACAACGAGGGGGAAGTTATGCCGTCTAACTCTCCTCACGTGTCAGTACCTTCGCCTCCCGCTCAGGAGGTGCGTGAGATTGTGGCGCCAAGTACATCAAGGCCCTTACAAATCACTTTACATGATATGGCTAATGTTATGAAAGAAGTATTATCTAATCTGCCCGAGTTAAGAGGCAAGCGCGATAGCTCTGGGTTAAGGACAGAGCGCGCCGATGACACGAGAGCCATGTCTGATACTGCGTCACAATTTGCAGAACATGAGGACGGAGAGCTTCATTCTGTGGGTGACGGTTCTGATTCGGGGAGACCGGATTCAGAAATTTTAAATTTAAGCTTGAGAACCTCCGCGTGTTGATAGGGGAGGTGTTAGCGGCTCTGAATGATTGTGACACGGTGGCAATCCCAGAGAAATTATGTAGGCTGGATAAATACTATGCGGTACCGGTGTGTACTGACGTTTCTTTCATGTAATTAGCAAGAGTCCATGAGCTAGTGACGTATGGGATATACATTCCTACCAGGAGGGGCAAAGTTTCCCAAACCTCAAAATGCCTATAAATACACCCCTCACCACACCCACAAATCAGTTTTACAAACTTTGCCTCCTATGGAGGTGGTGAAGTAAGTTTGTGCTAGATTCTACGTTGATATGCGCTCCGCAGCAGGTTGGAGCCCGGTTTTCCTCTCAGTGTGCAGTGAATGTCAGAGGGATGTGAGGAGAGTATTGCCTATTTGAATGCAGTGATCTCCTTCTACGGGGTCTATTTCATAGGTTCTCTGTTATCGGTCGTAGAGATTCATCTCTTACCTCCCTTTTCAGATCGACGATATACTCTTATATATACCATTTCCTCTACTGATTCTCGTTTCAGTACTGGTTTGGCTTTCTACTACATGTAGATGAGTGTCCTGGGGTAAGTAAGTCTTATTTTCTGTGACACTCTAAGCTATGGTTGGGCACTTTTATATAAAGTTCTAAATATATGTATTCAAACATTTATTTGCCTTGACTCAGGATGTTCAACATTCCTTATTTCAGACAGTCAGTTTCATATTTGGAATAATGCATATGAATAAATAATTTTTTCTTACCTTAAAAATTTGACTTTTCCCTGTGGGCTGTTAGGCTCGCGGGGGCTGAAAATGCTTCATTTTATTGCGTCATTCTTGGCGCTGACTTTTTTGGCGCAAAATTTTTTTCTGTTTCCGGCGTCATACGTGTCGCCGGAAGTTGCGTCATTTTTGACGTTTTTTGCGCCAAAGGTGTCGGCGTTCCGGATGTGGCGTCATTTTGGCGCCAAAAGCATTTAGGCGCCAAATAATGTGGGCGGCTTTTTTGGCGCTAAAAAAATATGCGCGTCACTATTGTCTCCACATTATTTAAGTCTCATTATTTTGTGCTTCTGGTTGCTAGAAGCTTGTTCTATGGCATTTTTTTCCCATTCCTGAAACTGTCATTTAAGGAATTTGATCAATTTTGCTTTATATGTTGTTTTTTCTATTACATATTGCAAGATGTCCCACGTTGAAGCTGAGTCAGAAGATACTTCTGGAATATCCCTGCCTGGTGCTGGAGCTACCAAAGCTAAGTGTATCTGCTGTAAACTTTTGGTATCTGTTCCTCCAGCTGTTGTTTGTACTGTTTGTCATGACAAACTTGCTAATGCAGATAATATTTCCTTTAGTACTGTTACATTACCTGTTGCTGTTCCGTCAACATCTAATACTCAGAGTGTTCCTGATAACATAAGAGATTTTGTTTCTAAATCCATTAAGAAGGCTATGTCTGTTATTCCTCCTTCTAGTAAATGTAAAAAGTCTTTTAAAACTTCTCATTTTTCAGATGAATTTTTAAATGAACATCATCATTCTGATACTGATATTGGTTCTTCTGATTCAGAGGATTCTGTCTCAGAGGTTGATGCTGATAAATCTTCATATTTATTTAAAATGGAATTTATTCGTTCTTTACTTAAAGAAGTCCTAATTGCATTAGAAATTGAGGATTCTAGTCCTCTTGATACTAAATCTAAACGTTAAGATAAGGTTTTTAAATCTCCTGTAGTTATTCCAGAAGTTTTTCCTGTCCCTGGTGCTATTTCTGAAGTAATTTCCAGGGAATGGAATAATTTGGGTAATTCTTTTACTCCTTCTAAACGTTTTAAGCAATTATATCCTGTGCCATCTTACAGATTAGAATTTTGGGACAAAATCCCTAAGGTATTCCTACGGCAGATGGTACTTCTTTTAAGGATCCTTTAGATAGGAAAATTGAATCCTTTCTAAGAAAAGCTTACTTGTGTTCAGGTAATCTTCTTAGACCTGCTATATCTTTAGCGGATGTTGCTGCAGCTTCAACCTTTTGGTTAGAAGCTTTAGCGCATCAAGTAACAGATCATAATTCTCATAGCATTATTATTCTTCTACAACATGCTAATAATTTTATTTGTGATGCCATCTTTGATATCATTAGAGTTGATGTCAGGTATATGTCTCTAGCTATTTTAGCTAGAAGAGCTTTATGGCTTAAAACTTGGAATGCTGATATGTCTTCTAAGTCTACTCTGCTTTCCCTTTCTTTCCAGGGTAATAAATTATTTGGTTCTCAGTTGGATTCTATTATCTCAACTGTTACTGGAGGGAAAGGAACTTTTTTACCACAGGATAAAAAATCTAAAGGTAAATTTAGGTCTAATAATCGTTTTCGTTCCTTTCGTCACAACAAGGAACAAAAGCCTGATCCTTCATCCTCAGGAGCGTTATCAGTTTGGAAACCATCTCCAGTCTGGAATAAATCCAAGCCTTTTAGAAAACCAAAACCAGCTCCCAAGTCCACATGAAGGTGCGGCCCTCATTCCAGTTCCGCTGGTAGGGGCAGATTACGTTTTTTCAAAGAAATTTGGTTCAATTCTGTTCACAATCTCTGGATTCAGAACATCGTTTCAAAAGGGTACAGAATTGGCTTCAAGATAAGGCCTCCTGCAAAGAGATTTTTTCTTTCCCGTGTCCCAGTAAACCTAGCGAAGGCTCAAGCATTTCTGAAATGTGTTTCAGATCTAGAGTTGGCTGGAGTAATTATACCAGTTCCAGTTCTGGAACAGGGGCTGGGGTTTTATTCAAATCTCTTCATTGTACCAAAGAAGGAGAATTCCTTCAGACCAGTTCTGGATCTAAAAATATTGAATCGTTATGTAAGGATACCAACATTCAAAATGGTAACTATAAGGACTATCCTGCCTTTTGTTCAGCAAGGGCATTATATGTCCACAATAGATTTACAGGATGCATATATGCATATTCCGATTCATCCAGATCACTATCAGTTTCTGAGATTCTCTTTCCTAGACAAGCATTACCAGTTTGTGGCTCTACCGTTTGGCCTAGCTACAGCCCCAAGAATTTTTACAAAGGTTCTCGGTGCCCTTCTGTCTGTAATCAGAGAACAGGGTATTGTGGTATTTCCTTATTTGGACGATATCTTGGTACTTGTTCAGTCTTCACATTTAGCAGAATCTCATACGAATCGACTTGTGTTGTTTCTTCAAGATCATGGTTGGAGGATCAATTTACCAAAAAATTCATTGATTCCTCAGACAAGGGTAACCTTTTTAGGTTTTCAGATAGATTCAGTGTCCATGACTCTGTCTCTGACAGACAAGAGACGTCTAAAGTTGATATTAGCTTGTCGAAACCTTCAGTCACAATCATTCCCTTCGGTAGCTTTATGCATGGAAATTCTAGGTCTTATGACTGCAGCATCGGACGCGATCCCCCGCTCGTTTTCACATGCGACCTCTTCAGCTCTGTATGCTGAACCAGTGGTGCAGGGATTACACAAAGATATCTCAATATCTTTAACACCGATTGTACGACACTCTCTGATGTGGTGGACAGATCACCATCGTTTAGTTCAGGGGGCTTCTTTTGTTCTTCCGACCTGGACTGTAATTTCAACAGATGCAAGTCTGACAGGTTGGTGAGCTGTTTGGGGGTCTCTGACAGCACAAGGGGTTTGGGAATCTCAGGAGGTGAGATTACCGATCAATATTTTGGAACTCTGTGCAATTTTCAGAGCTCTTCAGTCATGGCCTCTTCTAAAGAGAGAATCGTTCATTTGTTTTCAGACAATGTCACAACTGTGGCATACATCAATCATCAAGGAGGGACTCACAGTCCTCTGGCTATGAAGGAAGTATCTCGAATTCTGGTATGGGCGGAATCCAGCTCCTGTCTAGTTTTTGCGGTTCATATCCCAGGTATAGACAATTGGGAAGCGGATTATCTCAGCCGCCAAACGTTACATCCGGGCGAATGGTCTCTTCACCCAGAGGTATTTCTTCAGATTGTTCAAATGTGGGGACTTCCAGAAATAGATCTGATGGCCTCTCATCTAAACAAGAAACTTCCCAGGTATCTGTCCAGATCCAGGGATCCTCAAGCGGAAGCAGTGGATGCATTGTCACTTCCTTGGAAGTATCATCCTGCCTATATCTTTCCGCCTCTAGTTCTTCTTCCAAGAGTAATCTCCAAGATTCTGAAGGAATGCTCGTTTGTTCTGCTGGTAGCTCCAGCATGGCCTCACAGGTTTTGGTATGCGGATCTTGTCCGGATGGCCTCTTGCCAACCGTGGACTCTTCCGTTAAGACCTTTTGTCGCAAGGTCCTTTTTTCCATCAGGATCTCAAATCCTTAAATTTAAAGGTATGGAGATTGAACGCTTGATTCTTAGTCAAAGAGGTTTCTCTGACTCTGTGATTAATACTATGTTACAGGCTCGTAAATCTGTATCTAGGGAGATATATTATAGAGTCTGGAAGACTTATATTTCTTGGTGTCTTTCTCATCATTTTTCCTGGCATTCTTTTAGAATTCCGAGAATTTTACAATTTCTTCAGGATGGTTTGGATAAAGGTTTGTCTGCAAGTTCCTTGAAAGGACAAATCTCTGCTCTTTCTGTTCTTTTTCACAGAAAGATTGCTAATCTTCCTGATATTCATTGTTTTGTACAAGCTTTGGTTCGTATAAAACCTGTCATTAAGTCAATTTCTCCTCCTTGGAGTTTGAATTTGGTTCTGGGGGCTCTTCAAGCTCCTCCGTTTGAACCTATGCATTCGTTGGACATCAAATTACTTTCTTGGAAAGTTTTGTTCCTTTTGGCTATCTCTTCTGCCAGACGAGTTTCTGAATTATCTGCTCTTTCTTGTGAGTCTCCTTTTCTGATTTTTCATCAGGATAAGGCGGTGTTGCGAACTTCTTTTAAATTTTTACCTAAGGTTGTGAATTCTAACAACATTAGTAGAGAAATTGTGGTTCCTTCATTCTGTCCTAATCCTAAGAATTCTAAGGAGAGATCATTGCATTCTTTGGATGTTGTTAGAGCTTTGAAATATTATGTTGAAGCTACTAAGAATTTCCGAAAGACTTCTAGTCTATTTGTTATCTTTTCCGGTTTTAGGAAAGGTCAGAAGGCCTCTGCCATTTATTTGGCATCTTGGTTGAAATCTTTAATTCATCATGCTTATGTCGAGTCGGGTAAAACTCAGCCTCAAAGGATTACAGCTCATTCTACTAGGTCAGTTTCTACTTCCTGGGCGTTTAGGAATGAGGCTTCGGTTGATCAGATTTGCAAAAGCAGCAACTTGGTCTTCTTTGCATACTTTTACTAAATTCTACCATATTGATGTGTTTTCTTCTTCTGAAGCTGTTTTTGGTAGAAAAGTACTTCAGGCAGCTGTTTCAGTTTGAATCTTCTGCTTATCATTTAAACTTTATTTTGGGTGTGGATTATTTTTCAGCGGAATTGGCTGTCTTTATTTTATCCCTCCCTCTCTAGTGACTCTTGCGTGGAAAGATCCACATCTTGGGTAGTCATTATCCCATACGTCACTAGCTCATGGACTCTTGCTAATTACATGAAAGAAAACATAATTTATGTAAGAACTTACCTGATAAATTCATTTCTTTCATATTAGCAAGAGTCCATGAGGCCCACCCTTTTTTGTGGTGGTTATGATTATTTTGTATAAAGCACAATTATTCCAATTCCTTATTTTTTATGCTTTCGCACTTTTTTCTTATCACCCCACTTCTTGGCTATTCGTTAAACTGATTTGTGGGTGTGGTGAGGGGTGTATTTATAGGCATTTTGAGGTTTGGGAAACTTTGCCCCTCCTGGTAGGAATGTATATCCCATACGTCACTAGCTCATGGACTCTTGCTAATATGAAAGAAATGAATTTATCAGGTAAGTTCTTACATAAATTATGTTTTTTCCTATACCAAAAAGGCTTACAGAGATTATTAGCAAGGAGTGGGATAGACCTGGTGTGCCCTTTTCCCCTCCTCCGATATTTAGAAAAATGTTCCCTATAAACGCAGCCACACGGGACTTATGGCAGACGGTCCCTAAGGTGGAGGGAGCAGTTTCTACTTTAGCCAAGCGTACCACTATCCCGGTGGAGGATAGTTGTGCCTTCTCAGATCCAATGGATAAAAAATTAGAGGGTTACCTTAATAAAATGTTTGTTCAACAAGGTTTTATATTACAGCCCCTTGCATGCATTGCGCCTGTCACTGCTGCAGCGGCATTCTGGTTTGAGTCTCTGGAAGAGGCGATTCGCACAGCACCATTGGATGAGACTTTGAGCAGGCTTAGAACGCTTAAGCTAGCTAATGCGTTTGTTTCGGATGCCGTAGTGCATTTAACCAAACTTACGGCTAAGAATTCCGGATTCGCCATCCAGGTGCGCAGAGCGCTATGGCTTAAATCCTGGTCAGCAGATGTAACTTCTAAATCTAAACTACTGAATATTCCTTTCAAAGGGCAGACCTTATTCAGGCCCGGCTTGAAGGAAATTATTGCTGGCATTACTGGAGGTAAGGGCCACACCCTTCCTCAGGACAGGGCCAAATCAAAGGCCAAACAGTCTAATTTTCGTGCCTTTCGTAATTTCAAGGCAGGAGCAGCATCAACTTCCTCCGCTCCAAAACAGGATGGAACTACTGCTCGTTACAGACAGGGTTGGAAAGGCAACCAGTCATGGAACAAGGGCAAGCAGACCAGAAAGCCTACTTCCGCCCCTAAGACAGCATGAAGACAGGGCCCCCTTTCCGGAGACGGATCTAGTGGGGGGCAGACTTTCTCTCTTCGCCCAGGCTTGGGCAAGAGATGTCCAGGATCCCTGGACGTTGGAGATTATATCTCAGGGATACCTTCTGGACTTCAAAACTTCTCCTCCACAAGGGAGGTTTCATCTGTCAAGGTTATCAACAAACCTAGTAAAGAAAGAGGCTTTTCTACAATGTGTACAAGACCTCTTAGTGATGGGAGTGATCCACCCAGTTCCGCGAACGGAACAAGGGCAAGGTTTTTACTCAAATCTGTTTGTGGTTCCCAAAAAAGAGGGAGCCTTCAGGCCAATCTTAGACCTAAAAATCTTAAACAAATTCCTAAGGGTTCCATCGTTCAAGATGGAAACCATTCGAACCATCCTACCCATGATCCAAGAGGGTCAGTATATGACCACAGTGGACTTAAAGGATGCCTACCTTCACATACCGATTCACAAAGATTATTATCGGTACCTAAGGTTTGCCTTTCTAGACAGGCATTACCAGTTTGTAGCTCTTCCCTTCGGGTTAGCTACGGCTCCGAGAATTTTTACAAAGGTTCTGGGCTCGCTTTTGGCGGTACTAAGACCGCGAGGCATAGCGGTGGCTCCGTACCTAGACGACATTCTGATACAAGCGTCAAGTTTTCAAAATGCAAAGTCTCATACAGAGATAGTTCTAGCATTTCTGAGGTCGCATGGGTGGAAAGTGAACATGGAAAAGAGTTCTCTGTTTCCACTCACAAGGGTTCCTTTCCTAGGGACTCTTATAGATTCTGTAGAGATGAAGATTTACCTGACGTAGTCCAGGTTATCAAAAATTCTAAATGCTTGCCGTGTCCTTCATTCCATTCCAAGCCCATCAGTAGCTCAGTGCATGGAAGTAATCGGCTTAATGGTCGCGGCAATGGACATAGTGCCATTTGCGCGCCTGCATCTCAGACCGCTGCAATTATGCATGCTAAGTCAGTGGAATGGGGATTACTCAGGTCTGTCCCCTTTACTGTATCTGGACCAGGAGACCAGGGATTCTCTTCTCTGGTGGTTGTCTCGGGTTCATCTGTCCAAAGGAATGACCTTTCGCAGACCAGATTGGACGATTGTAACAACAGATGCCAGCCTACTAGGCTGGGGCACAGTCTGGAACTCCCTAAAGGCTCAGGGATCGTGGACTCAGGAGGAGAAACTCCTTCCAATAAACATTCTGGAATTAAGAGCAATATTCAATGCTCTCCTAGCATGGCCTCAGTTAGCAACACTGAGGTTCATCAGGTTTCAGTCTGACAACATCACGACTGTAGCTTACATCAACCATCAAGGAGGAACCAGGAGTTCCCTAGCGATGTTAGAAGTCTCAAAGATAATTCGCTGGGCAGAGTCTCACTCTTGCCACCTGTCAGCGATCTACATCCCAGGCGTGGAGAACTGGGAGGCGGACTTTCTAAGTCGCCAGACTTTTCATCCGGGGGAGTGGGAACTTCATCCGGAGATATTTGCTGAACTGATTCTTCGTTGGGGCAAACCGGAACTGGATCTCATGGCATCTCGCCAGAACGCCAAGCTTCCGTGCTACGGATCCAGGTCCAGGGACCCGGGAGCGGTGCTGATAGATGCCCTAGCAGCCCCTTGGGTTTTCAACATGGCTTATGTGTTTCCACCTTTTCCGTTACTGCCTCGACTGATTGCCAAGATCAAACAGGAGAGAGCATCGGTGATTCTGATAGCGCCTGCGTGGCCACGCAGGACCTGGTATGCAGACCTAGTGGACATGTCGTCCTGTCCACCATGGTCTCTGCCTCTGAGGCAGGACCTTCTAATTCAGGATCCTTTCAACCATCCAAACCTAATTTCTCTGAGGCTGACTGCATGGAGATTGAACGCTTGATTCTATCGAAGCGTGGTTTCTCGGAGTTGGTTATTGATACATTAATACAGGCTCGGAAACCTGTGACCAGAAAAATTTACCATAAGATATGGCGTAAATATTTATATTGGTGTGAATCCAAGAGTTACTCATGGAGTAAGGTTAGGATTCCTAGGATATTGTCTTTTCTACAAGAGGGTTTAGAAAAGGGTTTATCCGCTATTTCGCTAAAGGGACAGATTTCTGCTCTGTCTATTCTTTTACACAAGCGTCTGGCAGAGAATCCAGACGTCCAGGCTTTTTGTCAGGCTTTGGCTAGGATTAAGCCTGTGTTTAAAGCTGTTGCTCCTCCGTGGAGCTTAAACTTGGTTCTTAAAGTTCTTCAGGGTGTTCCGTTTGAACCCCTTCATTCCATTGATATTAAGCTTTTATCTTGGAAAGTTCTGTTTTTGATGGCTATTTCCTCGGCTCGAAGAGTCTCTGAGTTATCTGCCTTACATTGTGATTCTCCTTATCTGATCTTTCATTCAGACAAGGTAGTCCTGCGTACTAAACCTGGGTTTTTACCTAAGGTTGTTTCTAACAGGAATATCAATCAAGAGATTGTTGTTCCATCATTATGTCCTAATCCTTCTTCAAAGAAGGAACGTCTTTTGCATAATCTAGACGTGGTCCGTGCCCTGAAGTTCTACTTACAGGCAACTAAAGATTTTCGACAAACTTCTTCTCTGTTTGTCTTTTATTCTGGACAGAGGAGAGGTCAAAAGGCTTCGGCTACCTCTCTCTCTTTTTGGCTTCGTAGCATAATACGTTTAGCCTATGAGACTGCTGGACAGCAGCCTCCTGAAAGAATTACAGCTCATTCCACTAGAGCTGTGGCTTCCACCTGGGCCTTTAAGAATGAGGCCTCTGTTGAACAGATTTACAAGGATGCAACTTGGTCTTCACTTCATACTTTTTCCAAATTTTCCAAATTTGACACTTTTGCTTCTTCGGAGGCTGTTTTTGGGAGAAAGGTTCTTCAGGCAGTGGTTCCTTCTGTTTAATGTTCCTGCCTTGTCCCTCCCATCATCCGTGTACTTTAGCTTTGGTATTGGTATCCCATAAGTAATGGATGACCCGTGGACTGAACACACTTAACAAGAGAAAACATAATTTATGCTTACCTGATAAATTTATTTCTCTTGTAGTGTGTTCAGTCCACGGCCCGCCCTGTCTTTTTTGAGGCAGGTTCTAAATTTTAAATTATAACTCCAGTCACCACTGCACCCTATAGTTTCTCCTTTCTCGTCTTGTTTCGGTCGAATGACTGGATATGACATGTGAGGGGAGGAGCTATATAGCAGCTCTGCTTGGGTGATCCTCTTGCAACTTCCTGTTGGGAAGGAGAATATATCCCATAAGTAATGGATGACCCGTGGACTGAACACACTACAAGAGAAATAAATTTATCAGGTAAGCATAAATTATGTTTTTTCCATCAGGATCTCAAATCATTACATTTGAAGGGATGGAGATTGAACGCTTGATTTTTAGTCATAGAGGTTTCTCTGACTCATTGATTAATACTATGTTTCAGGCTCGTAAATCTGTCTCTAGAAAGATTTATTATCGAGTCTGGAAGACCTTCATTTCTTTCATGTAATTAGCAAGAGTCCATGAGCTAGTG